>NW_006399814.1:15819719-15821202 GCF_000299155.1 Elephantulus edwardii
AACAACAACAACAACAACAACAACAACATAATATTCCTAATACCATGACCTATTCTAAGCCCAACCTGCACATCTGGCAAAAAGTAAATAAATAAATATAAAATGAAAATATGATATGCTTACAGGTAAGCATCTTTGTGCAGATTGATTATAATTTCTATGTGACTTATCTGTGTATGATTATATTTTTAACTAAGTGAAAAAATATCACTATCATTAAGTTTTCACCTCAGCAACTTTGATGGACAGAGAGCTGCACGTAGAGTTTTTGAGACTGTAAATCTTTATGGCTGCAGAATATCTTATTTTTTTTCTTGAAGAGTGGCTGGTGCATTTAAACCACTGACCTGATTAGCAGTTGAATGTGCCTCTACCAGGGCTCCTGGAAAACTGTCAGAAGTTTACAGTATAATTATGGCCAGGTAAAAACTATCCCTATAACAGAAAAGTAAGCAAATGGGAAATATATTTATCATCTGTAGGAGAAAGATGTATGAACCTGGGGTAAGGATGAAAGTCACGCAAGTGTCGAGGACTTTCGTTCATAGGGTCGCTATGAGTTGCCTACAACTCAACGGCACTTAACAACAACAACAGCAACATCAAAGAATGTTCTGCTAAGAAAAATCTGGAAAATCAAATATGTTGTCTTCAGATTTTAAATTTATACCTAGAGAAAAAGTTATTACAAAAATAAGCCATGGACTTGACTCTGAAATATTCTGACCATTTAAGCTTACTGGAAATCAATCAGAAAAATAGATATGCAGAATGCACTATTAATAACTTCTAATTTAAAATTAATTAGCATCATGCTTGATTAAAAATGAGTTATGAATTTTGCTGAGGGACAGCTTATCCAAATTCAGACTTAGTCTTGAGAGTTTGTATTTGTTTTGTTGTTTTTAAATGACACAAGTTAAACTATGTCATCTTGCAAAAGAAGTTTAGTGAGCTAGAGCAAATTAAAAATTAATATCATCACTTAGTTAAGAACAGATTTTGAACATGTTATTGGTGAGTTTGCTTTCATTAAAGTTAAGACTTGAAACCTTTACTGATGAAGATAAAACACTATAGTCTTCAAATAGATTAAGTCTTAACACAAGGAAACAAAACCCTCACTACTAGACCAAAAGGTAGCCTCATGATTAGACAAATTATTGAAGTTGCCAAGGATTTTATTTTACCTGGATCCACAGTCAACACCCATGGAAGCATCAGTCAAGAAATCAATGGCTGCATTACATTACCAAAATCAACTCTCATCGATCTTTTCAAAGGTGCTGTGGAGCAAGGATGACAGTGTAAAGACTAAGGAGTGGCAGACCCAAGCCATAGAGTTTTCAATTGCTTCATATGCATCTGGAAGTTGGACCATGAATAAGAAAGATCAAAGAATTGTGCTGTTGGTGTAGAGTACTGAACACCCTTTCGATTGCCAAAAGAACAAAAATATCTTGGAGGAAGTATAAGCAGAGTG
>NW_006399814.1:15821347-15827244 GCF_000299155.1 Elephantulus edwardii
GGAGTAAGTGACTGCATAATGGAAATGGTAGGGACGGTGTGGCACTGGGCACAATTTTGACCTGTGTCGTTATGAGTCAAAGTTGACTTGGTGGCACCTATTGACAATAAATAGCAAAAGTTGGGAAAGTAATAACTATGATAACATTTTATTTTTGGTATAAATAAAATAGTGAAACAATATTGTACATTTTCATATATCTGCTTTTTATTTTTCACCTTAATATTTTCAACTACTTTAATATTCTGGGAATGGGGGAAAACCATTAAAAAGACCTAAAGCATGGATAAAAGGAGAGCACTGTTGTGTCTCAGTCTCCAAACAGCACTCAACACCAGCTTAATGATGCTGCTCTAAATCTCCAACTTTGCCACTTGCCACTTTTGGGTTTTCAACTTTATCAAGTAACTTTGGATTCTGGATTTTGCCTTTACATCAGAGAGCTGGACAATGGCTAAGGATGACAGAAGAGGAATCGGTACCTTCGAGTTGTGGTGCTAGAGAAGAGTCTTGAACATACCATGGACTGCCAAGAAAACAAATTAAGTCTGTCTTGGCGCAGTTGAAACCAGATATCTCTTTGGAGGCTAGGATTTTGAAGCTCCATCTCACATACTTTGGGCATGTGGCGAGGAGAGACAGATCCTTGGAGAAGGACATCATGCTCCAAAGGGTGGTAGGACAGTGCAGGAGAGGAAGACCCAGTATGAGATGGATTAATACAGCAACTGCAGTAATGGGGGTTGGTGTGTTGTGTTGAATCAATGAGAGTGGCTCAGGGCAGGGCAGGCTTCAGAGCCATTTTACATAGATAGGGTTGCTATGATGACACATAACAACAACAACAAGCTATTCTGTTGCTCAACTGAATTGTGAGGTGGGAGTGGTGAAAGCAGAATGATTGAAGGGAGAGTTGCTGAGGTATGAGTCAAAGGAAGTGGCTTGTAGGACCTAAGGGGCAGGGCCTGTGGGAGCCACAAAGAGGAGCCTCTAGGAACAGACAGTAGGGGCTGGGCCCAAGTTTCTGGAAAGGCTCCTGACACCTGATCTGAAAAGTATGATAGTGAATGGGATGATGGTCCATCAGGCCAAGGCAGCACCTTCTGAGATGTCCGCCCAGATGCTTCCCCAGACTTTGTCTATTGCATTAGCACCCACCAACCCCCCAGACCAGCTCCAGGGGGTTCCGTGAGGCTGGTGAGATCCCTGAGTGTAAAGGCCTAGCCCACAAGTCCCACTGTCAGAGAAATGTGGGATGGAGGTTACCAGAGGAAGAGAGAGTTCAAGGACAGAGAAATAGCGTATCTTTTCCAAGATTAAGATGTCATCACTTTGAAGCGGTTTATTTAACCTCCACAAAGTTCCTTTATTTTTACAAAGACTAAGCGTGAGGAAAGAGATCTTTTATAAGGTATTTGGGGGTTCAGAGGAAAATTCCATAGTTTCTATAAAGCATTTGGGCTTTGAGAGAAGTGAATAGTGTGCACATTCCACAGTTGTTTGACGAACTGAAGGGTTTTTTTCTTTAGGCACTTGAGAGCCTGTCTGAAAGTGCTTTATGATGTGCAGGATCAGCAGGACCCTTACCAGGATGACTGCCTCCCCTGACCTCATGATTTAGCTCTAGGAAGTTCATCTCTGTTTCTCCTTTTATAAAAGCAGTAACTAAAACACTTTTCCTTTTGTTCCTGATAGATTTTCCAACAAAACCCAACCCACTGTGGTGGGGTGGATGCTGAATGAAAGAAACCCTAAAGGACAGCATAGAAACTACTTCAGAGGATTTCCAAGGCAACGGGCTTGAGTGTTTCAGAGATGATGAGAATGGCACAGGGTTCAGGTTGATTGTTCATAAGGTTGCTACAAGTCATACTTGACTTAGCTTCACTTAACAATGACAACTCTTTTTTTTTAATACTGCTTTTTAAAATTATTTTCCTTTTTCTTTTTATTAATGAAAGTTTACAGAGATTTTGGATTTCCATTCATTCATTGTTGCATACTTTCCTCCCTGCCCACCTTTCACTTCCAGTTCATTTTCTCTTTGAAAAGTAATAAAAAATTATTTCATTGTTATAAAATACTTTCTTCCCCCCCCCCCCCCCAAGTCTACTCCACTATGCAGTTTTCATTCTGGACGCCTGTCATGACAATAATAACTAATCATATAATCCTTCTAAATAGTTCTCTCCCTCATATGTTTCAATGCAGTATACATTATTTACTCCCTCTTTTCTTAGTTTTCCCCCAGCCCTGATGTTAGTCCCACTTTACAACAGTGGCATTATGCACTATTTGTCCTTTTATAACTGAGATATTTCACTGAGCATAACATTATCCAGGGTCACACATTTTGTATAATAATTCATGAGTTCCTTATTTTTCAATACAGTGTAGTATTCTGTTGCATAAATACATCATAGCTTCTCTATCCATTTGTTTGTTAATGGGCACTTGGGTTGTTTCCAACTCTTTGCTATTGTGAACAAAGCCACGATAAACATGGGTGTGCATATATCTGCTTGGGTGGCAGTTATGGTTTCTTTAGTGTATATTCTCGGTAGTGGAACTGCTGTGTCAAATGGTATTTCTATTTCCAACTTTTTGAGAAAGTGTCATACTGCTTTCCATAGTGGTGGCACCATTTTATACTCCTACCAACAGTGAATAAGAGTTCCAGTTTCTCTGCAACTTCACCAGCATTTGTTGTTTGCTGTTCTGTTAAATTTTGCTATTCTTGAGGGAGTGAGATGGTATCTCATGGTTGTTTTGCTTTGCATCACTCTTAGCACTAGGGATTTTGGACATTTCTTCATGTATTTATTCATCATCTGAATGTCTTCTTTGGTGAGGTGTCTGTTCATATCCTGTGCCTATTTTTCAAGTGGGTTGTTTACCTTCATCTTGTTGTGGTGCTCAAGTATTTTATAAATTCTAGATATAAGTCTCTTTTCTGGAACGTCACTACCAAATATTTTTTCCTAGTCTGTGGCTTCCCTTTTTACCCTGTTATAGAAGTTTTTGGATGTGCATAGGGATTTTATTCTTAGAAGATCTCATTCATCTATTTTACCCTCTCCTGGTTGTAGATTTTTCAGGATGCTTGGAAGACAGTTTATGTTGTGGATTAGGGCTTCTAGAGTTCTTCCAAGCTGTTCTCTACTGAAGTTTATAATCTTTGGTTTTAGTCCTAGGTCCTTGATCCACATTGAGTTGGTTTTTGTGTATGGAGTGAGGTGTGGATCTTGCTTGAGTTTTGTACAGATAGTTTTCCAATTTTGCCAACACCATTTGTGAAAAAGGCTGTCATTTCCCCTCTTAACTGATTTCATCTCCTTGTCAAAATCAGTTGACCATAGGTAGATGGGCTGATTTCCGGGTTCTCAATTCTATTCCATTGATCTATGTGTCTGTCATTGTATCAGTACCACGCTGTCTTGACCATCACGACAGTGTAGGAGGATTTGAAATTAGGGAGTGAGATGCCTCCTACCTTTCTTCTATTTTTAAGGAGTGCTTTGCTTATTCAGGGCTTCTTTCCATTCCAAATGAAATTGGAGATTGCCTTTATAATGTCGTTGAAGAATGGAATTGGTATTTTATTGGGATTGCATTGAACATGTAAATTGCCTTTGGCAATATTGTAATTTTTACAATATTGAGTCTTCCTGTCCAAGAACAAGGTATGTTCTTCCGCTTTTTTCCAGGTCTCTTTTTGTTTCTTGTACTAAAGTTTTGTAATTATCTTTGAATAGATTCTTTGTGCTTCTGGTTAGATTTTCTCCCAAGTATGTAATCCTGTGACTAGCTATTGTTAAGGATGTTGTTTTTCTTAGCTTCAGTTCTGTTTCTCTTTGTCACTGAAGAGAAATACAATTGATTTTTGTATGTTGACCTGGTATCCTGCCACATTGCTGACTTTGCCAACTATTTCCAGTAGTTTTCCTGCTGAATCTTTAAGGTTTTCTAAGTATACTATCATATCATCTGCATAGAGAGATAATGTTACCTCCTCTTTTCCAGTTTGAGTACTTCTTATTTCCTTCTCTTGTCTTATTGCTATCACTAAGACTTCCAATACAGTATTGAATAGGAGAGGTGATAGTGGACATCCTTGTTCCTGTTCTCAAAGGGAATGCCTTTAATCTCTCTCCATTGAGAACAATGTTGGCTCTCAGGTTTGGGTAGTACTTTTTACTATGTTGAAGAAATTCCCCTCTAATCCTATTTTGTTGAGTGTTTGAATCAGGAAAGGGTGTTGGATTTTTTTCAAAGGTCTTTTTTGTATCAATTGATAAAATCATGTGGTTCTTGTTCTTTGCTTTGTTAATGTGATAAATTACATTGATTGTCTTCTCTTATACTGAACCATCCTTACATAACTGTTATGAATTCTACTTGGTGGTGAATTATTATTTTGATGTTTTTTTGGATTGTATTATCCAGGATTTTATTCAGGATTTTTGCATCTATGTTTATGACAGATATTGGCCTATAGTTTTCTCTTTTGGTGATGTCTTTACCTGACTTTGGTATCAAGGATATGTTTGCTTCGTAGAATGAGTCTGGGAGAATTCCATCTTTTTCTATTTTCTGAAATAGTTTCTGTAGAATTGGTGACAGACCAAATTTTCCTTTCACTCTGTAGGAAAATCTTTTTGATGCACACAGGAATTTAATCTTTAACAAGTGCCATTCACAAATTTTATCCTCTCCTGGTTGTACATTTCTGGCTGTATTTGGCAGTCTCCTTATACCATAGACTAGGCCTTCTAAGCTTGATCCTAGTTTGTCTCTGATGAACTTTATGGTTTTAGGCTTTACTCCCAGGCCTTTGATCCACCTTGAGTTGATTTTTATGTTTGGCTTGAGATGTGGATCATGTTTCAGCTTTCTGAAGGTGGAAGTTCAGTTTTGCCAGTATCATTTGTTGAAGAGTTTGTCATTTCCCCATTTGATAGATTTTATTTCCTTCTCAAATAAATATCAGTTGATCATAGATAGCTGGGTCTATTTCTGGGTTCTCAATTCTGTTCCATTGGTCTATGAGCATGTCATTGGACCAGTACTATGCTGTTTTGGTTACTACTTCTGTGTAATAGATTTTGAATTCAGGGAGTGCTATGCCTCCCACTTCATTTTTGTTTCTCAGAATTGTTTTGCTTATTCAGGGTCTCGTTCTTCTCCAAGTAAACTTGAAAATTTCCCTTTTGACTTTCTTGAAAAATGAATTTGATATCTGTATTGGGATTGAGAACAACAGCAATTCTTATAGAAGTTGACAGATTCATCTTTCTCTTGGTGGGTTTGAACTGCTGAACTTTCAATTAGCAAAGGAATACTTTCACCTCTGTTTAGATTTTACTAACAGACTACTTAAAATGTGCAGTGTTTGTTTCTCTCTTACCTCTCATGCTTAATTTTTGGCATAATAAATCTCTAAAATCTAATTCCTTGAAATTGTGTGGTAAAGTATTCAAGGTCCTCCTCCTAGTGGTCAAACTAGGTAGATACTTCTTTTTTCACCTCTTCAGGGACACATAGAAGACAACACTTACTGTCCTCAAGTGGAAACAAACCCATAGCAAACCTTTTATTGGAGTTCTGAGACTGTAAAATGCATTAGCAGAATATGTTCATCTTTCTCGCAAGGAAATGCTGTTGGATTCAAACTGCCAGAGAGCTGTGGCTTTTCCAACTAGGTCATCAGAATCCCCTCAGTGGAGCTCTTCATATTACTGGATTTCCTAGCCCCTCTACTTTCTCAGCTTCCTTTACCCCTTCTCCTGGGACCATGCTTCTCATATACATGTTCCCTAGATGGCTTCTCATTTTGATACATTCTCATTGCTTTAGCAACTGTTTATATGCTAATAATTTATCAACATAGTTTTTAA
>NW_006399814.1:15827789-15858798 GCF_000299155.1 Elephantulus edwardii
TTGCTATTGTGAACAGAGCCGCGATAAACACGGGTGTGCATATATCTGCTTGGATGTCAGTTATGGTCTCTTTGGGATATATTCCCAGTAGTGGAATTGCTGGGTCAAATGGTATCTCTATTTGCAGCTTTTTGAGAAAATGCCATACCGCCTTCCACAGTGGTTGCTCAACATAGTTTTTGTTACTCAAGACTATCTCTTTAAGTTCTAGTCTAGATTCTTATATCCACTTCCTAAATGGACAGATTTTCTTAGAGTCACATAAAAATCTAGAATGAATTTCACTAATTGTTCAGTGAATGATCACAGTAAGACCTGACTCGGGTCGGGGGTGCACGGAGAATGTGGAGATGAGAGAGGAAGAGATAGAGAAAAAATAGCAATAGAAACCTACTGCCATTAAGTTGATTCTGAGTATTATTCCTCCTGACAATCTTACGAAAACTGAGAATTTTCTTCCCTTTTAAAAATGCAAAAATGCCAAAGACTCAACAAAAAAACTGCTAGAGCTAGTAGACCAGTTTAGTAGAGCGGCAGGATACAAGATCAATATTAAATAAGTCAGTGGGATTCCTCTACATAGGAATATGTAAGGTAGGATACATAGGATACTTAGGAATAAACCTAACTAGAGAATCAAAAAAGCTTTACAAAGAAAACTACTGAACATTTCTTCATGATATAATAAAAGACCTAAAAAAAAAAAGGAATAATGTTTCCTGTTCATGGATAGGAAGACTCAATATAGTAAAAATGAAAATCTTACCAAAAGCACTCTATATGTTTAATGTAATCCCCATACAGATACCAAATTAATTTTGCAAAGAGAAAGAAAAGCCAATTGTCAAGTTTATTTGGCGTGGAAAGAGATCCCAAATAAGCAAAGCACTTCTGAAAAACAAGAATGAAGTGGGAGGTATAGCACTCTTTGACCTCAAAACCTATTACACAGCTATAGTAATCAAAATAGCATAGTACTAGTACAATTACAGGCACCTGGACCAATGGAATAGAAATGAGAACCTAGAAATTAATCCATCTATCCATGGTCAACTGATATTCGACAAGGAAACAAAACCTAGCAAATGGGGAGACAACAGCCTCTTTATTAAATGGTGCTGGCAAAGCCTGCTGAAAGCTGAAGCAGGATATACCACTCTCACCATACCCAAAAGTCCACAAAGGGTGGATCAGAGACCTAGGGGTAAAACCCCAAACCATAAAGATCATCAAAGACAAATCTAAACCAAGCCTCGAAGGTCTAGCTCATGGTATAAAAAGACTGATTAATACAGCCAGAAGTACACAACCAGGAGAGGGTAAAATTGATGAATGGGACCTTCTAAAGATTAAATCCCTGTGTGCATCTAAAGGATTTTCCAACAGAGTGAAAATAAAATAAACTAACTGGGGGGAGGGGAGGAACATTTGGCAATACCATTTCAGACAAAGGTCTCATGTCAAAAGTTTAGAGAACCCTATAGAGCCTCCACAAGAAAAAGACAGATAACACAATTACAAAATGGACAAAAGACATAGAAAGACTTTTCACAGAGGAAGATACTGGGATGGCTAACAGACACATGAAGAAATGCTCAAAATCACCAGCAATAAGAGAGATGCAAATAAAAACCACAATGAGATACTATCTTATCCCAGTAGTAGTGGCAAAGTTTAACAGGACAGTAACTAATATATGCTGGAGAGGATGTGGTGAGGTAGGAATTTCTATACAGTGCTGATGGAATTGTAAAATGGTACAACCACTCTGGAAGGCAGTTTGGCATTACCTAAAAAAACACAATTAATTTGCATCTCTCTTATTGCCAATGATTTGGAGCATTTCTTCATGTGTCTGTCCTGCTCTGTGAAAAGTCTTTCCATGTCTTTTGCCCATTTTGTAATTGGATTATGAATTTTTTTGTTCTGGAGGCCCTGTGGGATTCTGTAAACTTTTGTTATTAGACCCTTGTCTGAGATGGTATTTCCAGATGTTTGTTCCCAGTCAGTAGGGTTGTTTTTTTTCTTCACCCTGTTGGAAAAAGTTTTTGATGAGCACAAAGATATAATCTTTAGAAGGTCCCATTCATCAGTTTTATCCTCTTCAGATTATGCATTTCTGGCTGTATTTGGTCATCCTTTTATACCATAGACTAGGCTGCCTAAGTTTGGTCCCAGTTTGTCTCTTATGAGCTCTATGATTTGGGGCTTTATTCCGAGGTCTCTGATCCACCTTGAGTTGATTTTTGTGTATGGTGTAAGATGTGGATCCTGTTTCAGCTTTGTAAAGGTAACAGTCCAGTTTTGCCAGCACCATTTGTTGAAGAAGTTATCATTTCCTCATTTGATAGGTTTTATTTCCGGTTGAGTATCAGTTCATTGTAGATAGATGGTTCCATTTATGGGTTATCAATTCTGTTCCATTGGTCTATGTGCCTGTCATTGTACCAGTACTATGCTGTTTTGGTTACTGCTGCTGTGTAGTAGGTTTTGAGGTCAGAGAGTGGTATACCTCTCACTTCATTTTTGTTTTTCAGAAGTACTTTGCTTAGGAGATACTATCTTACCTCAGTAGCAGTGGCAAAGTTTAGCTGGACATCAAGTAATAAATGTTGGAGAGAATGTGGCAAGATAGAAACGCTTATACCAAAAAAAAAAAAAAAGAAACGCTTATACATTTTTGGTGGGATTATAAAATGATACAACTCTGGAAGGTAGTTTGATGTTTTCTCAAAAAGCTAAACATAGAAATTCCGTAACAGCCAGCTATTCCACTGCTTGGAATATACCCTGAGAACATGAGAACTGAGGCACAGAGACTTGTGCACCAATGTTCATAGCAGCATTATACACCATAGCAAGAACAGGGAAACAACCCAAACGTCCAACTGCATGGAATGGATTGAGAAATTGCGGTACATTCACACAATGGAATGCTATGCAACACACACAGGAGTAATGATTTTGTAAATTCCTATCTAATATGGTGGGACTGGAGAGCATTATGCTAAGTGAACTAACTCAGTCTCATAAAGACAAATACTGTAGAGGACGATTATTGTAGAACATGTAGGAACATCAAAGGGGAGTGCTTAAACATAGGGTCACACAATTTGATGGGTGGAGGGGGGAATTGATAAAGTAAAGGGGAAAGTTCTTGGATGAAAAAAAATGTATATGTACTTTATGAATTTTGTATATAAATCAGTATAAAATTATTACCTAATTTGAGGGGGATTGATAGCATTATGCTGAATGAACTAACTCAGTCCCACAAGGATAAATCCTGCTCAAAATCATTACTTTAGATGAGTATGAGAATCCAAGGGGGGAGGTAGAAGCAGATGGGTGAGGATATATAGGGGGGAATTAATCATGGGATTGTACAATTTGATGGGTGAGGCGGTTGAGGGAAATGGGAAGGAACTGGTAATAAAAAGAATGTTTTTGAATTTTGTGAACAAACTAGTATAAAAATTCTTTTAACAAAGTACAACTAAGCATTCTGAAATTCCCATTCATCTCAAGATTAGGCACAATTTGTTGTGATCCACACAGTAAATGATATACAGACAGACATTCCTTTGGTACATTCTGCTTTAAGCCAAGATCCATCTATGCCTATGATGGCCTCTTCTAAATCTAGCTTACCTTGAATGTGACCCTATTCTGTCTTGAATGAATTGTTTAATCTCTTTTTTGTTCTCATGTCCTTACATTACATACGATTTCTTTTTTGTTGAAATGGGGAAGACCTAAAGCACTTGCTGCAGAAGGTCAAGAACTGCAGCCTTCATTATGGATTGAAGCTCAACATCAAGAAAACAATGATTCTCACCACTGGGCTGATTGGCAGCATTATGATAGACGGTGAAGAGATTGAGATTGTTAACAACTTTAGTTTGCTTGGCTCCACAATCAACACTCTTGGCACGAGCAGTCAGGAAATTAAAAGATGAATTGCATTGGGAAAGTCTGTTGTTAGAGACCTCTGCAGAGTACTGAAGAGCAACACTATCAGTCTGGAGACTAAGGTGCACTTGATCCAAGCCATAGTCTTTGCAATTACTTGCTATGCATCAGAAAGCTGGACAATGACTAGTGATGATAAAAGGAGAATTGATGCCTTTTAGCTGTGGTGCTGGAGAAGAGTATTGAATAGACCATGGACGAGAACAAACAATTTTGTCCTAGAGAGGGTGGAACTAGCAAAATCCTTGGAGGCAAGGATTTTGAAGCTTAATCTGACATACTTTGGGTATGTTGCAAGGCAGGACAAGTCCTTGGAGAGGGATGACATTCTTGGGAGGATGGAGGGACAGTGCAAGACAGGAAGACTTTTGATGAGATGGAATGATTCAGTTACTGGGGTAGTAGGGGTAATGGTGTCAGAGACACTAAGATTGGTGCAGGATAGAGCAGGGTTTAGGGCTGTTGTACATAGGCTCTCTATGAGTTTCAGGAGATTTGATGGCACATAACAACAACAAACAACAACAACAAGCATATAGTCAGGCAACATGTTCTTTTTCCTTGCTTCCATGATAAAACTCTTTTTGAGATTTTCTCCTGTCCCTCTGACTGGAACTTCTCCATATTCACCTCTTTTCTTTCTCTGTCTTCATTTATGTCTCAGAGTTTCTTTACTTTCCTAAATGCTCATGACTTTCAAATAATACGTGTACAGATAGATAGCCCTTGAAACTTTAATTCTTTTTTTAAAATTTTTTTGAAACTTTAATTCTAACTTTCATCACTTACCAGCTAGCATTGTCATTTCTACTTAGATGGCTTATTCAGTTCTTCCAGCTTAAGATATCTCTAACTAGGCTCACTATGCTTCCCTGTCTATGCTTTACCCGTTTTTGTGAGTGGCAAAACCAGTTGGCAGTAATCTCTCCTAGCCACATACTCAGGTATCAGTTCAGATTACACTCCCCCCCACCCCAGTTGCTATGAGTATGTTTTTAACTATTTACATTAATTTTCTTTATAACTATCATGATGTATTTTTAATTATCCAGGAAATTGATGATTTATTTCTATTTTTCTTTTCATTTTTAGAGTAACCTTGAGATCTTTTTTCATTTCCCCCTGAAATAAAAGTCTTAATTTTTACATTATTAATCATACAAAAAGCGTGTATATGCATGTTCCTTCCAAACTATATTTAGGCAAAAGAGAAATACAGTGAAGTGTTACAATGCTCCATTTCCCCATTTCCCTTGTACCATAATAGCAATGGTTGTCAACTAGGGGAAGTTTTCCTCACTGGAGGTTGGGTAAGGGTAGAGGAATTTGTCAGTGACTGAAGACAATTTTGTTTATAGTGACCAAAGGATCACTGATGGCATATAATGAGTGGAGGCCAGGGATGTGGCTAAGCACTTGCATTGAGCAGGATAGCCCCTAACCAACAATCGAGGCAAGGATGGTTGACTTACAGTTCACTGATAACTGTTCTTTCTTCCAATATAGTTCTTTGTCCAACTTCTATTTTTTTTACCCTGTGAACGTGAAGACACACTGCATTGAGTAAAGCTGTTGCAAAGGGCCTCTTTAAAGTGCAAAAAATTAAGAATGTCAGTTTGAGAACTAAGGTGCCCCTTGCACACACCATGGTTACTTTCATTCACCTCATGTGCGTGTGAAAAGTGGATAGTGAACAAGGAAGACTGAAGAATTGATGGTAGTGCTGGCCAATGTGGGCATTGTACCATGAAATACCAGAACAAACCAATCTATCTTGGAAGAAGTACAATCAGAATGTGCCTTACAAGCCAGGGTGTCAAAACTTGTTTCATATACTTTGGGCATGTTATTAGCTTGGTAAAGAAAAGTGACAAGGAAAAAGGGGAAGAGCTTCATTGAGATGGATTGTCATAAAGACTACGGCAATGGGCTCAAGTACAATTATGAGATTACCAGAGGATTGGGATTTTGAACCATGCAGCCTTGCTCTGTTCTGATGATTGCCTCCTGGTCCAAGTATAGGTTCCATATGAACATAATCAAATATTCTGGGATTCTTGTATTCCTCAAGGTTAGCCACAATTTGTTGTGATCTACACAGTCAAATACCTTTGCATAGTCAATGAAATGCAGATAGACATTCCTCTGGTGTTCTCTGCTTTCTGCCAAGATCCATCTGACATTGGCAACACTGTCTCCAGGGCCACACTGTCTTCTAAATCCAGTTTATATTGCTGGTAGTTCTCTGTTAATGTACTGTTCCAGTCATTTTTGGATAATCTTCAGCAGAATTGTGCTTGTGTGTGATATTGTTCGATAATTTACATGGTCTGTTAGATCCCCCCCCCCTTTTTTTTAATAGGAATAAATATGGATCTCTTCTAGTCATGTAGTTGTCCTCCAGATTTCTTGGCCCAACCTGGTGAGCACATACAGGGGCATCATCTATTTGTTGATCTGTACCTCTGTATACTTTCCAATAACAACAACAACAACAACAACAAAATTCCCTCTTCATTCAATGTCTATCTTCAGAATGGTGGTGTGGGTAAGTCATTGCATAGTCCTTTGTAGGAGTCAACATTAAGCTCAGATGGAAAGAACTTGATTTACAGATAGCATTCAGGCTTTAAACAGTATCTTAGAGGCCTCATTTTCATTGCCAAAGGCTTTTTTTCTCTCCTAGAGAAAAGATAGATATTCTAGAAATAGAAGCAAAGCAATAATTGTTTGTTCTTTTTATTGTTTAGCCATTTCTCTAGTCATGCCCACAATTTTAACAAAAGTTATTCTACCTATTTCCCCTGTTTGTTCCAACCCCATCTCCATACCAGTAACAGCCAGAGTTGAAATTACTAGGAAGGAGGTGTAGGTTGTAGAGATATTCTTTTGCAGTTCTCAGTACCTTTTTTCTCTCTTGCACACCCACTCTGCAAGTTTGTCCTTCTCAGAAGGCTCTTTGCTTTCTGATCAGAGTACAGAATGAATTCCCTTGAAACAGCGGCTTCTCCTCCACTGGTTTGAGTGTGCAGTCTATACAGCGTGGAATGGCTTTAAAATATTTGGCAGCTGCAGGATATAGAAGTTATACATGCTCTTCAAAGGCGTTTTCTCAAACCACATCTACATTGTCAAGAGGAGCAGAACTCCTTCCCTCCTCACTTGAAACCCGCAGTCATGTGACAGGAGCTAGTACGCAGAAGAATTTCTTATCATCATCATATGAGGGGTAGGAATGTCACATCATCATTTCCTCACAGAAGGATGTGACAGCATTTGGGTACTTATAGGATTTTCTTGGCAAGAGACCAGGTCAGCTTCATCAGAAGTTTTCCACTTCATCAGAAGTGCGAACTCTCCAGTGAACTGTGTTAGCCCCAGTAATTCGCTCTGTCTGTTAAGCCGGGGCAAAATCTTGTGGCTTTTCTGACTCTTCTTTTTTCTTTAGTTACTTTCCTCTGTCTTATCTTCAGAATCAGCCTCAGCTTTGCGCCTATCCCACTGCTAATTTAACTGTCTCATGAACTGTTATTTGTGACTGTAGAAACTCAAGCAATGAGCTCGGGATAATTTAGGTTCCCTACTGGCTCTACTTCCTCCTTTATCCAAGAAACTTTTCCACTTTAGGGATCCAACACCTGTCCCTTCATCACTCCACAGTCAAGAACTTTGTCCACTATGTGTTCCTCTCTCTCCACGTCTAGTACTTCCTCCACTTTTAGGGATTTTTTTCTCCATAGGTCACCCAGCTTTCTAGTGTGGAGGGTGGCTGCACAGAGCAGCTCTTGGGAACCCAAAGAGACAAGGTGCCAGGACTTCTGGCATGGCCCATGGTTGATTGAGAGTGTGGTGCCGACAAAAACCTTCAGTGTGATTGACTGGGGTGGAGATCCTCATTGAAGCAGGGGTTAGCATCCTGCCAGAGGCTGAAAAAAGGCCCCTCACACTCTCAGCTGCCCACAACCCACACTGGCCACTTATACTTTTATTTTCTAGAGCTTCCCCCCTAATCATTGCCCCTATTTAAAAAAAAAATCACAGAAATGTGTTAATGTTTGCCTGAATACATTTTATAAAGATTGGGACTGTTTGAGTGCCCTTGTTCAATCTCATGGTGGCACTGACCCACAAAGGGAGCCAATCTGGAAACATGAGAAAAGGAAAACACAGGCCTGCTTTTATGACTGTTCTTTGCTTAAAGATTTTAGTCTCTAGTGAAATTAGACCACCCCCTTAAAAATGCCTGATATACTGGCATTACTGTGTCAAATCAGTTGGCGTTTGGGAGGGCCATTTCACATTCTGGTCTATTTGAACACTGAAATATTTGGAAATAAAAAAAAAATTCACTTTAAAGTTTTCAATATTGAAAAACTTTTAAGTCTAGACACAATCCAGCTAGGAAAGAAAGGCTGCTTCATGTTCCTTAACTTGCCCTTGACATCCCACAGTTAATCCTCAGCTTTTGGCTTCTGTTTCTTCTGTATTGTCATCTCCATCTACCTCTGCATCTTCTTTCTCAAGCCTCTGCAGCTGTCTTGCAGGCTCAGTCTCATCTGTGTCTGTGACCACTTGAGGCTCCATTGGAACATTGAAAATACCCCTCTTTTATTCAATCTTTTCTTTGATAACACCCATACCTTGGTTAACAATAGAGAGGCCTTCTGATCTCTCTAGGGTGGTTGTTGTCTCATCCTATACTGAGGAGGAGCTGTTAAATTCATTTTGATGGGCATGGTTTCTGTTGAATAATTCAAACCTGTTCTTGGGACTTCTTTTGCAGTATTAATGCCTTCGTAACTAAGATGTGCCAAGATATCTGGAGGACAGCCAGCTGGCCGACTGACTGGAAAAGATCGATATTTGTTCCCATTCCAAAGAAAGGTGACCCAACAGAGTGTGGAAATTATCGAACAATATCATTAATATCACATGCAAGCAAGATTCTGCTGAAAATTATCCAGAAACATTTGGAATAATATGTCAACAAAGAACTGCCAGATGTGCAGGCTGGATTTAGAAGAGGTCATGGTACTAGGGGTACTATAGCTAATGTTAGATGGATGTTGGCAGAAAGCAAAGAATACCAGAAGAACGTCTATCTGGGCTTCATTGACTATGCAAAGGCTTTTGACTGTGTGGATCACAACAAGCTGTGGCTGACTCTGAGAAGAATGGGAATCCCAGAACATTTGATTGTGCTAATGTGAAACCTATACTTGGACCAAGAGGCAGTCGTCAGAACAGAGCAAGGAGACACTACATGGTTCAAAATCAATATAGGGGTCTGTCAGGGATGTATTCATACCTTTTCAATCTGTATGCAGAACAGATCATCCGAGACGCTGGGCTGTACGAGGAGGAAAGTGGCATCAGGATTGGTGGAAGAGTCATCAACAACTTGCATTATGCATATGACACAACCTTGCTTGTTGAAACTGAGGAGGACCTAAAACGCTTGCTGCAGAAGGTCAAGGACTGCAGCCTCCTATATGGATTGAAACTCAACATCAAGAAAACAAAGATTCTCACCACTGGACCAAGTGGCAGCATCAGTGTGGATGGTGAAGAGAGTGAGATACTTAACAGTTTTAGTTTACTTGGCTCCACAGTCAACACTCTTGGTAACAGCAGCCAGGAAACCAAGAGATGAATTGCACTGGGAAAGCCAGCTGTGAGGGACCTCTCAAAAGTACTGAAGAGCAACGACGTTAGGCTGGAGACCAAGGTGTGCCTGATCCGGGCTATAGTCTTCACAATTACATGCTATGCATCAGAGAGTTGGACAGTAAATAGGCATGATAGAAAGAGAATTGATGCCTTTGAGCTGTGGTGCTGGAGAAGAGTGTTGAATATCATGGACTGCTAGAAGAACAAACAGGTTTTTCCTGAAGAAGGTGAAGCAGGAATGCTCCTTGGAGTCAAGGATTCTGAAGCTTCGTCTGACATACTTTGGGCATGTTGCAAGAAGGGACTGGTCCTTAGAGAGGGACATCATGTTTGGCAGGGTGGAGGGGCGGCAAAGGAGAGGAAGACCTTCGATGAGATGGATCGATTCTGTGACTGGAGTGGTGGGAATGAGTGCGTTTGAGATGGCTAGGTTGGCACAGGATATAGAACAGCGTTTAGAGCTCTTGTACATAGGGTCGCTATGAGTCACAAGCGACTTGATGGCATATTACAACAACAGCAACAACAATAACAACCACCACAACAAACAACTTCAGGATCTGCTCAAATTTTAACAGCTTGTGGAATCAGATGTCTATTACTATTATTGTCAATGAATACTTGCCATTCATTTTCATTCAAATCTAAACTATCCAAACTTGCGCGATCTGGGACTGCACGCTTAAATGCATCTTAGGCACTGTATCCAGGTCGCTGGAACTTGTCATCAAACACCTAGGCAGGTTTCTAGAAAGGACTCACCAGTTGCTCATCCTTGGTGTATCCTAACACCTCAGCCACGTGATGAAGAATGCTGTGAACAGTTTTGGACTTGGTGGATTTATCTTCACATTTGATTGTTTCCTCTGGAGTAACTTTTCTTATGAAGATAGCAATGTTTGTTTCCTTTTTCTTTGTCCACTCTAATAATAACTACACACTCATTTCTGCTTCTAATATGTATACTTTGTCTCAATAATTCACTAAGAAGAATCATGCCTTCAATGTGGTCATATTCCAGTAAGCTAACATAAGTCCCCACTTCAGTAATGGACCTTAACAGTCACCATCACTACATCTTCTACCTCAGGAAATTTGTGTTGATAAAATATACAACTTAGACCCGGTATCTTGAGGTATGTGTGTGAATACTGCAGGCCCTCACAAACCTCATGGAGTTTTCTTTTTTCTTTTCTTACTCCTCTTCTTTTTAATTGATATTTTAACTTAAGTTTGCAGAAAACTTGGATTCCCATTCATTCATTGTTGCACAATTTTCTCCCTACCCCCACCCCATTGCATTCTTCTCTTTTAAAAAAAGAATTTATTATTCATTTCAATGAAAACTTACAGACTTTAGATTCCCATTCATTCATTGTTGCACAATTTTCTCCCTACCCCACCCCACTGCGTTTTTCTCTTTTTAAAAAAAAACTTATCATTCATTTCAATGAAAACTTAGACTTTAGATTTCCATTCATCCATTGTTGCACAATTTTCTCCCTACCCTCACCCCACTGCATTTTTCTCTTTTTAAAAAAAATGTATTATTCATTATTTACAGAGACTTTAGATTTCCGTTCATTCATTGTTGCACAATTTTCCCCCTACCTCCATCCCACTGTGCTTTTCTCTCTTTTTAAAAAAAAATTTATTATTCATTTCAATGAAAACTTACAGAGACTTTAGGTTTCCGTTCATTCATTGTTGCACAATTTTCTACCTACCCCCACCCCATTGCATTTTTCTCTTTTTAAAAAAAATTATTATTCATTTCAATGAAAACTTACAGACTTTAGATTTCCGTTCATTCACTGTTGCACAATTTTCTCCCTACCTCCACCCCACTGCACTTTTCTCTCATTTTTTAAAAAAAAAAATTATTATTCATTTCAATGAAAACTTACAGAGAATTTAGATTTCCATTCATTCATCGTTGCACTTTTCTCCCCTCGCAATCCTCCCCTCTAGTACACTACCCTCTTGGAAAAGTAAAAGAAAATTTCTTTCGTTGTTTTACAATCCCTCCCCCCAGGTCCACTCCACTATGCAGCCTTCATTCTGGACTCCTATCATGACAAATATACCTAATCACATATACCTTTTAAACAGTTTTCTCCCTCATCTGTTTCAATGCAGTATACATTATTGAACTCATCTTTCTCAGTCTCCCTCCAACCCTGAGGTCAGCCCTGTTTTACAACAGTGGCACCATGCAGCATTTGTCCTGTGACTGAGGTACTTCACTCAGCATATGTCCTCCAAGGTCACCCATTTTGAATAATATTGCATGAGTTCCTTGTTTTTCAATTCAGTGTAGTATTTCATTGTGTGAATATACCACAGCTTCTCTATCCATTCGTTTGTTGATGGGCACTTAGGTTGTTTCCAACTCCTTGCTATTGTGAACAAAGCTGCGGTCAACATGGGTGTGCATGCGCTTTTCTCTTTTAAAAGATTCTTTGATTGTTGCACAATTTCCTCCCTTCCCCTCCCCCCAGTCCACTTTGCTATTCACCTCTTATTCTGGGCTGTTGTCATGCAAATAATACCTAATCATGTATTTCTTTTAGTGCGTTCTTTCACTCATCTGTTTCAATGCAGTGTTCATTATTTATTACCTCGTTTCTGAGTTTTCCTTCAAACCCCATGTCAGTCTTGTTTTCTTATTGTTGTTTCTTTGTTATGGGATTTTTTTTTTAAATTTGAATTTTGGATATGCTATCATCTTATATATTTTCAATTATTACATTAGCTCTGGTGGCCTAGTGGCAAGAAGCTGCACTGCAATCTGGAAGGCATGTGGTTCGAGGCCACCTGCTGCTCTGTGGGAGAAGGATAAGTAATCTCCTCCAGTGTGTAACTGTCTCTGAAAACCCGCTGAGGATTGCTGTGCGTCATTATCAACTCTACAGTACACAGTAACAACATTAATAAAACTTAAAAAAAATCCCTTATTTCCATGCAGTGTACATTAAAAGGAATATATGATTAGGTATTATTTGCATGACAAGAGTCCAGAATAAGAGCTGCATAGTAAAGTGGATAGGGATGGGGGGATTGTATAATAATGAAAGAATTTTTTTTTCCAAAGAGAAAAGTGAACTGGGGGTGGGGTGAGCAGGGAGGAAAATGTGCAATAATGAACGAATGGAAATCCGTGTTCTCTATAACTGTTCATTAAAATCTCAATTTAAAAAGAAAAAGAAAAAAAGTCCCTTATTTCCTTCAAGTTTGACCTGACTCATAGCTGACCGAGGTCACAGGTTGATGAGAGGGTGTAAATGTCACAGGAGGAGATAGTCCATTTCCCCCTCTGCACTGCTGGTGGATCCCAGCCGTAGAGATGCGCCACATTTGGGTGAGCAGCACGAGTCTCCAAGGACTGAGTCACTAGAGCGCAGATGAATTCTTGGGCTTTTGGGCGACTGTAAATCTCATAGGAAGAGATTGTCCATCTTTCTCCCATGGAGCAACTGGTGGATTTGAGCCACGGGCCTCTGAATTAGCAGCACAACTCCCTATGGACTGCTATAAACATTCATCCCCTCACCCCCTTTGCAGTTAAGTCCCTTAGACTTTCATGAAGCTTATCTGGTAAGGTCTTTAATATTTGTTCATACTTAAGTTGAGAGAAGGAATGAAAAGATTTGTTGGAAACAAAAAATTTAGACAACTTTTTAACAGGCAGGATTTACTTTATTGACTGAGTGCTAATCATAAGGTAAAGGAGCATCAAATAATTTTAGATCTGGTCTTTTTCACTACACTATTCAATTAAAAAGAAGCAAAGCTGTCACTTTGACCATGAAGGTGTACCTGAGTCAGGCCGTGGTTATTTTCAGTTGCTTCATAATGCTTGTGAAGGCTAGTAATGAATAAAGAATTATTGATACTTTTGAATTGTGGTGTTGTCAAAGACTATTGAATATGCTATGCACGGCCAGAAGAACAAACAAATCCATCTTGGGCAAAAAGCAGCCAAAATGTGCCTTAGAAAATAGGATGCCAAGGTTTGGTCTCACCTACTTTGGGCATGTTACTAGGAGGTGTAAGGGAAGTGTTAATAAAAAACAGGATGACTGACCCTCAATGAAATGAATTGTCACAGTGTCTGCAACAAGTGGCTCAAATACAGCAATAATTGGAAAGATAGGGGAGGACTAAGCAATGTTCCATTTTGTTCTATGTTCTTGACAGCACCTAACAACAGCAGCGATTCAGTTGCTTATAGAACAGTATATTTTTAAAAAAAATTTTATTGAAGTGTAACTTTCATATTATAAAATTTACTCATCTAATTGTACAATTCAATATTTTCTAGTGAATTTAGGCAGAATGTGACATTCACTCCTTATGACATTCTTAAAGAATTGGTGGCTTAACTTTACTAGCTGCATCTCAAGAGAAAGATAGGCAATATCCTCCCATGAGATTTACAGTCTTTGAAAACCCACTAGAGGTCAGGTACGAGTTGGTTCCATTTTGATGACAATGAGAGTTCGAGTTCTTAAAAAATATAGCACATAAGTCAGTCTTGTATTTTTAGTTATCCAGTGTCTTCAAATAATTATTTCATAGTTTCTGTTCTTATTTTGCCATTTGCTTTTGGTGGGAGAATGTATTCAAGGCAGGCTACATTATCATGTAAACCAAAACCAAAAGTTTCAATCCATTGAGTATTTGATTAACTTACTATATATTGGATAGATTTTTTTTTTCTTATTTCACTCTGTACTATAATTTTGTTTTACTCCAATCCCCTGTTTCATTCCTTCCTACATATTAAATAAACTTTTTCATGTTCCATCAGGTAATTTAAATTCCTGAGTTTCAGGTGACTGTTTAACTTTTTCTAGAACAAATTTTTTTCTGCTGAGTATTGCTGATGATGACTCACTTTTGATTCACTTTGTGACCCTCCTAGAGTTTGGGTTGTTGTTTTTTTTTCCCCTTTGCTTTTTTCAAAATGAAAGCTACTTGCTTTCTTTGGAACTTTATCTATAGAAGTTCCTTGAGGCCTGCTTGAAAGTGAATTCCTTCAGATATCGTTTTCATTTGTAGCTGTATGTTATCTTTGGACACTGCTAATTTGACTCATTTTAAGGTTGTTGTGATAAGTTGGCAATGATTTTTTCAAGTTCTTTTTTTTTCTATAATTATATTTTATTAATTTTCATAAACATTTACAGAGATTTTGGGCTTCCACTCATTCATTGTTGCACTATTCTCTCTACCCTTCTCCCAGTTTGTTCTTGTCCAAATGCCACAGTGCTTGTCAAAGCCAGTTCTGATTAATCTTCTTTGTCAGTGTATCCTTTGCCATTCCCTATCACTCCTCCCTGAGAGAGACTTCACCCTGAGTCATAAGGAAAAGGGGACGGCGTATTCTCTTAGCTACTTCCTGCTGAAAAGGGACGCTGTGGGTTTCAGGGTGAAGATCTTCTCTCACTACTCTAAAGGGCCCCTTTGGCAGTAGGAAACAGACTATTATGGAGATTGATTTTGGAATTCAGATGCACTCTTATTGATTGTGCTTGGCTGTACATGTACATATCCTTCAAGATGTATCATGGGAGTGTTGCAACCTAGAAGACACAAATTTGACTAACAAGTTATAAGTACATGAGTCCAAAAATTATGGAAAAGTAAAAGAAAAGATTCTTTCATTGTTTTACAAACCCTCCCCCAGGTCCCCTCCACCATGTAGCCCTCGCTCTAGTCTCCTGTGATGACAGAAATACCCAGTTACATCTCTCTTTTAGACGGTTCTCTCCCTCCTCTGCTTCAGTGCAGTATACATTATTGAACCCATCTTACTCAGTGTCTCCCTAACCCCAAGGACAGTCCCATTCTACAACAGTGGCATCATGTAATATTTGTCCTTTTGTGACTGGGATATTTCACTCAGCATAATGTTCTCCAGAGTCAACCATTTTGAATAATATTGCATGAGTTCCTTGTTTTTTAATGCAGCATAGTATTCCATTGTGCGAATATACTACAGCTTCTCTAGCCATTCGTTTGTTGATGGGCACTTAGGTTGTTTCCAACTCCTTGCTATTGTGAACAAAGCTGCAATGAACATGGGTGTGCATATATCTGCTTGGATGTCAGCTATGGTCTCTTCAGGGTATATTCCCAGTAGTGGAATTGCTGGGTCAAATGGTATCTCTATTTGCAACTTTTTGAGAAAGCGCCATACTGCTTTCCACAGGGGTTGCACCATTTTACACTCCCACCAACAGTGAATCAGGGTTCCAGTTTCTCCACAACCTCGCCAGCATTTGTTGCTTGCTGTTCTGTTAAATTTTGCTATTTTGACTGGGGTGAAATGATATCTCATAGTTGTTTTAATTTGCATCTCTCTTAGGGCTAGGGATTTTGAGCATTTCTTCATGTGTTTGTTAGCCATCTGAATGTCGTCTTCGGTGAAGTGCCTGTTCATATCCTGTGCCCATTTTTCTATTGGATTCAAGTTCTTTAGACTCTAGGAGTTGTTTCAACACTGTACAATAAAACTTCCGGTGATGGTAAAAAAGTTCTGTACATTTTGTTCAACATGAAAAAGGAAAGAACTTGTTTGGCATTCTCAGGCTGAAAGAAAAAAAAAAAATTCAAATCCCAATTGCAATCCTGGAGGGTTCTATGAACCCTCCAAAATATTGAAGGATCAAAAGGATGTGGAAGGAATACACAGGATCACTATGTAAAAAATAATTGATTAAAAGGTGAAAGATCTGGTGTGAAAAACAATGTATACAAACTTGATGAACTTTTTAAGTAAACCAATATAAAATTAAAAAAACAAAATAAAAATGATTGATGCTCAGCTATTTCAGGAGGTAGCATATAATCAAGAACCAATGGTATTAAAGAAAGTCGTACAGGCTGCACTGAAGGCACTGGGCAGAATAAGACTCAAGGAATTAATTGGCACCATTTGCAGTGTTTAAACAAGCATATGGGAGTCCTGGATGTGCTCACTAGAGTATGGCAAGACATTTGGAAGATACTACCTGGACAATCAACTGGAAGAGATCCATATTTGTTTCCATTCTAAAAAAAGGCTATCCAAAAGAATGTGGAAATTACTGAACAATATCATTAATATCACACACAAGTAAAATCTTACTGAACATAATTTAAAAATGGATGGAGTAATACATCTCTAAGGGACTGCCAGAAACTAAAGCTGGATTCAGAAGAAGCTGTGAAACAAGGTATATCATTACTAATGTCATTTAGATCTTTAATGAAAGCAGAAAATTATCAGAAGTGTTTCCTTGTGTTTTGTTGATGATTAAAATGCATTTGACTATGTGGCTCATGATTAATTATGACTAACTTCATGAAGAATTGGAATTTCATAACACTTAATTGTGCTCATGAGGAGCTTGTACTTAGACCAAGAAGCAGTGCCTTAAACAGAACAAAAAAGATACTTTATAGTATGAGATCAAGAAAGGTGTCTATCAAAGTTCTATTGTTTCAGTCTTCACTATGGGTTGAAGCTCAACATCAAGAAAACAAAAATTGACCACTGGGCCGACTGATAGCACCATGATAGACAGAGAAGGGATTAAGATTGTTAACAATTTCAGCTTTCTTGGGTCCCCAATTAACACTCTTGGAACCAGCAGCCAAGAAATCAAAAGATGAATTGGATTAGGAAAGTCTGCTGTCAGAGACTTCTCCAGAGTGCTGAAGCACAATTATGTCAGTCTAGAGACTAAGGTGTGCCTGATCCAGGCCATAGTCTTTGCAATTACTTGCTCTGCATCAGAGAGCTGTACAATGAACAAGCATGGCAAAAAAGAATTGAAGCCTTTGAGTTGTGGTGCTGGAGAAGAGTATTGAACATACCATGGACTTCCAAGAGAACAAACAGGTCTGTCCTGGAGATGGAGAAACCAAGTTGATCTCTGGAGGCAAGGATTTTGAAGCTCCATTTCACATTCTTTGGGCATGTTGCCATGGCCTTGGAGAAGGATATCATACCTAGAAGGGTGCAGGAACAACACAGGAGAGGAAGATCCTGGATGAGATGGGTTTACACAGTGACTGCAGTAATAGGGAGATAGGACAAAGTTCAGAGCTATTGTATGTAAGATTGCTATGAGTTTCATGTAATTCTTTCCCCCCTTTTCCTTTGATTTCTGCCTGTCTGGTATGTGGAAGAATTTACTGCAAATTTATGTCATGATGTTACGTTTTTCCCTTCAGAGGAGAATGATTGAAGAGGCTAAGGTCCTGTTGTTTGTTTAGCAAGAGTAAACCTAGATCTGAAGGCTCTTTCTGTGAGAATCCTCGCAGGAAGTGAATATTTCTCTGTATCCTTTTGTGTGAATAGCTGCTTCCACGTTGGTCTTCTTACCTTTATAACTTGCTATTTTAGGCCTTGAGAAATACAATGAAATAAGTTACTTATCCC
The DNA here is from genome assembly GCF_000299155.1 of Elephantulus edwardii. Taxonomy (NCBI): domain Eukaryota; kingdom Metazoa; phylum Chordata; class Mammalia; order Macroscelidea; family Macroscelididae; genus Elephantulus; species Elephantulus edwardii. Next base: position 15,845,866 of record NW_006399814.1, read on the forward strand.
CTAGTATCACCTTATTGAGTATCGGTTTATAGCTGTAGTTTTACTGAGAACTAATTCTGAGCCTTTCATAGGGACTTAAAGGGATCAAAACTAGGAAGTCTTTGTGTTACAGAAAGCTGAGATCTCATTTTAGGCAATCCAAGAGCAGTTGAACATGAGTGATTTGGGCATGATAGAGAGCTTCTAGTACTGTGTTTCATCACACATCACTTATTAATGTTTTTCATTCTTGTATGATCTTGGGCCAGAATCTGTTCAAATTTCCTAATTCATGTGAGTTCTCCACACCTTTACCCTATCCTCTAAAGCAAATTGCTTGTTGTTGGTATTGCCAGATTGATTCCAGTTCAGAGTGACTTATATGACAAAATATAAGTACTGCATAGGGTTTTCTAGGCTGTAATGGACCTCTGGTGGTGCAATGGTTAAGTATTCAGAGGCTAACATAAAGGTCAGTCGTTTGAAACCGCCAGCTGTTCTGTGATCAAAATATGTGACAATCCGCTCTCATAAAGAATCCAGGTTTGGAAACCCCACGGAGCAGTCTAATCTGTCCTGAGACTCGGTTAGAAACTTTACAGGAGCAAATCACTGAGCCTTTCTCCCATGTGTTGTTGTTGCGTAACTTCAAGTCAGAACCAGCCCTTCACTGACCCTCCAGAGGAGGAGATTGCCCATCTTTCTCACACAGAGCAGCTGAAAGATTTGAACCAGCTACCTTTGGATTGGCTGCACAACTCCTTACCACTAAGTCACTAGAGCTCTAGATGGATTCAAATTACCAACCTTTCAATTAGCAATGAAATGCTTAACTGTAGTACTACCAAGGCTTCTTTTAAACAAATTGTTATTTTCCATCGGGTAGGATCTGACTCATCCTTGGCCCTCAGCAGGTTTTAATGGGAGTAAATGGCATAGGAAGAGATTGCTCAGTGCAAAGAAAAATTGACTATTTTCTGAAGTTGTATTTTGAAATAAAATATGAAACATTTGAAAAAAAAAGTATCTATGTTTGGAGAGTGAGAATGGAGAGGGATGGAAGAATGATACTTATAATAACTCCAGAGACCACGTTTTATGTCCTTTCCTGGGAATACGAATGACTGTTGTTTTTGTTATGTGCCTTCGAGTCATCTGCGACCCATAGTGTCCTTATGTACAATAGCTCTGAACTCTGCCTTATCTTGAGCCAGTCTCCCTGTCTGCAATACACCTACCCTCATTATCCCAGTTACTGTGTCAGTCCATCATATCTGGGGTCATCCTTTCCTGTGCTGTCACTCTACCCTTCCAAGTACGATATTCTTCTTCAAGGACTGGTTTCTCATGGCCATGTGCCTAAAGTATATGAGATGGAGCTTCAAAATTCTTGTCTCCAAGGAGCAGCCTGGTTTCATCCTTTCGAAGACAAACATGCTTACTCTCTTGGTGGTCCATGGTATGTTCAGTACTCTTCTCCAGCACCTCAAAAGCATTTATTCTTCTTCTGTTATCTTTAGTCATTGTATAGCTCTCTGATGCATAGCAAGTGACTGTGAAGACCGTGGTTTAAACCAGGTGCACTTTAGTCTTCAGACTAACATCATTGTTCTTTAGCACTCTAAAGAAGTCCCTGACAGCAGATTTTCCCAATGCAATTCATCTTTTTATTTCCTGTCTGCTGGTGTCAAGAGTGTTGATTGTGAAGCCAAACAAGCTAAAGCTGTCAATAACTTCAATCTCTTTTCCATCTATCATGGTGCTGCTAATTGGCCCAGTGGTGAGAATGTCTGTCCTCTTGATGTTGAGAATCAATTAATATTGAAGACTATAGTCCTTGGTCTTTTGTAGCAAGTGCTTCAGGTCCTCCTTAGTTTCAGCAAGCAAGGCTGTATCATATGCACAGCACAGGTTGTTGATCAGTCTTCCTCCAATCCTGATGCCACATTTTCCTCATTAAGTCCAACCTCCCGCATGATCTTTTCTGCATACTGATTGAAAATGTATGGAGACAAGACACATCCCTGACATACTCCTTTTCTGAGTTTGAACTATGCAATGTTTTCTTGCTCTGTTCTGATCACTCATTCCTGGTCCCAGTATAGGTTTCACATGAACACAGTCAAGTGTTCTGAAATTCCCATTCTTCTCAAGATTAATGATAAATTTGATGTGATCCATAGTGTCAAATGCCTTTGCATAATCAATGAAGCACACATAGACATCTCTCCAGTACTTTTTGCTTTCAACCAAGATAATTTTGACACTGACGATAATGTCTTTAATACCATGGCCTCTTCTAAATCCAGCTTGTATTTCTGGTAGTTCTGTCAATGTACTTACTCTTCTAGTCCTTTTTAGATAATCTTCAGCAGGATTTTGCTTGCATGTGATATAGTGATATTATTTGATAATTTCCACACTCTGTTGAGTCACCTCTTTTTGGAATGAGAATAAATATGGATCTCTTCCAGTCAATTGGCCATGTAGCTGTCCTCCAGATTTCTGGGCACAACCTGGTGAGCATGGTCAGGGCAACATCTGTTTGTTGAATGAAATGTGTTAGCCTATATCCTGTCAATTACAAATAAACAACACCAGCATAGCACATCTAGAGTGTAACTACTTGGATTTAAAATATAGGTATGTGTAAGTTGGATATCATTGTTCTAACTGCTCTGGCTGGATCAATCAACTAGACTTGACTCATTGCAGCCAATACTTGACCCATAACATCCAAGATTTCCATCGTCCAATGCTGTTAATTCCACAGGCAGTGAAACAGCTGAATGTTGGGGAACAGAGACTATCTAAGCTCCAGGTCCTCTACTCTCTCAGTAATTGCAGTCCTGTCTTGGGATCCACCTAGTATTGTGAATTTTATTCATCAACCACTTTTGGTTGTTAAGACTCTTAGGAATAGAGTGAGTGGTTTGCTCTATACTAGCCTGCCTTTATGACCCCAAAAACGTGTTAAAAAAGTTTTTGTTCTTATTCCCCAGCTACAAACTGACTCCTCCCTGGCCTTAGGCAGATTATTACACAGAGTTATTGTGATTCAGTTATATTAGTCAAGACAGGCTAGACTTTGTATGCTACATAAATCCCCAAAACTTTATGACACAATGGGGTAATTTATTTTTATTTTTATTTTTTTTTGGTTTGTTTTGGTCATCCACAGTCATATGCAGATTAGGTAGCTCTCTCTAAATGTTGACTCAAGGATTTGGACTTTTCCCCGTTGAATGACTCTACTTTTTGGATTCCTCTTATTCTTGTCACATGGGGATTTGACTACATATGTTAGAGGCCAGGCTTAAAATGGAATTGATTACTTCATCTTGCTCTATTCATCAGAGTTACATCATAGTGACAGTGGGGTCTGTGTGTCAGAGACAGAAAGGTTGGTTCAGGATAGGGCAAGGTTCGGAGTCACTGTTCATAAGATTCCTAAGGGTTGTAGTCAACTCGGCAGCACATGACAACCCCAACAATTTAATTTCAAGGAAGACTGGGAAAAGTGAATTTTTTCTCTTTCCAGAAAGATGAAATAAGATTGTTGAGCCACTGGTTAGCTTTTGTCAAACTAGTGAGGAAAAAAAATTTAAAGAGCTACTATGTGTGCAGTGAAAGCTTCTAATGATGTAATTTAGTATATTTCATCATTACTTAATGCTTTATGTTCCTAAAGACGTGGTTACTATGTTGTTGCTATGTGCAATTGAGTTGGCACAGACTCATAGCTGACTCACCAGCAGGTTTTCAGAGATGTAAATCACATAGGAGGAGATTGCTCATCTTTCTCCCGTGGAGCTGCTGGTGGGTTTGAACTGAATACCTATGGGTTACCAGCACAATTCTTCATCACTAGGCCACCAGAGGATGAACTTCTGAAACTGCTTGTCACTAAATGCTGTCAAGTTAAGTACATCTCTTAGCTTATGAACAAAAGATCTGAACCCTGTTCTATCTTGCGCCATCCTCACACTTCCTGACACACAAGAGCCCATTGCAGCAGTCACCATGTCAATCTACCTTGTTGAGGGTCTTTCTCTACTTTGCCCTTTACCCTTCCCAGCATAATGTCATTCTCCAAAGAAAACCATCCTCTAGCAACATGCCCAAAGTATGTGAGGCAAAGCCTTATCATCTTTGGCTCCAAAGGGCACCTCAGCTGTACCCTTTCCAAGATATATCTCTTTGTTCTCTTGACTATCCATGGGATGTTCAGTGCTCTTCTCCAACATCACAGCTCAAAGACATCAATTCTTCTTCTGTCATCCTTATTCATGGTCTAGCGCTCAGATGCATAGCAAGTGATTAGAAAGACTATGGCCTGAAACAGAGGCACCTTAGTCCTCAACTGGTTGTCATTACTCCTCAATGATTTGGAAAGATCCCTAACTGCAGATTTTTCCAGTGCAATGTGTCTCCTTATTTCCTGACTGCTCATAGCAAGGGTGCTCATAGGAAGATGAAGTTGCTGACAGTTTCAATCTCCATCCATCATGATGCTATTGGTCCAGTGGTAAGAATCTTTGTTTTTCTGATATTAAGTTGCTAAAATACTCCCCTATTTTTTTCAGGCCTTAATCAAACTTGAGTCTAATGATTTTTTAAAAGGTGGGATGGGCGGGGAGAAAAATGCAACAATGAATGAATGGAATTCCAAAATCTCTGTAGATGTTCATTGAAATAATAATTAAAAAAATTTAAAAAATTTTAAAGAAAGCTTGTATTTAGAGATAAAATATGAAAGGATACAACTGAAGAAAGTGGCTACTACCTCTGGAAGATAAGAATGGAGTAGGGTAAAAAGTAGTGCATGAGAACAGACAATTACAATTTTACTTAAAAATTTTTGAGAACTATTTGATTTTCAAATATTTTTTGTTGTTGTTAGATGCTGTCAAGTCAAGTACAACACATAGTGACTTCAGAGTGAACAGCATCTGAACTCTGCACTAGCCTGTGCCATCCTCGTCATCTCTGACACACTTGAGCCCATTGCTGAAGTCACTATGTCCGTCCATCTCCTTCAGGATCTTCACCTCTTTTGCTGATCTTCCACCTTTCCAAGCATGATATCCCTTTCCAAGAAATAGCTCCTCTTAGCAACATGCCCAAAATATGTGAGATAAAGTTTTGTCACTGTATCCTCTTAGGAACACTTTAGCTGCACTTCTAAGACAGAACTGTTTGGTTTTTCAACAGTTCATGGGGTATTCGGTGCTCATCTCCAACCCCACAACCCAAAGGCATCTTCCGTCATCATTATTTATTGTCCAGCTCTCAGATGTATTATCAAATGATTGAAAAGACTATGGCCCAAATCAGGTGCACTTTAATCTTCAAACTGACATCATTATGCCTCAGTAATTTGGAGGGGTCCCTGACCTAGTTCTTACCCAGTGCAATACATCTCCTAATTACTGGTACCAAAGATGTTGATCGTGGATCCAAGTAAGATGAAATTGTTCACAGTTACAAACTTTTCTCCATCTATCCTGATGTTGCTTATCAGTCTATTGGGGAGAATTTTTGTCTTCTAGATGTTGAGAGACAAACCATATTGAAGACTGTAGTCTTTTTTAAAAAAAGTTTATACTTTAAGTAATGAATACAGATGGACTTTAGATTTTGTAGAAAACAGCCACATCCGTGAACTGCACATAGTGTTCAAAAGTCGTTGTCTGTTCTTCCAGTATATCTGTGCTAACTTTATCATCTTCAACTGCACACTGTATTTGAAGCTGCGTAACTCCATATCCCACCAGTACTAGCTTAGAAGGACCACAGATCAAGCCATCTGCCTATTTCTAATAAACTCTTCCAATTTTGCAATGTTGGTTTCATCATCCCAAGATTTCATGTCTTGTAAGATTGAAGACTTTGCAACAAGTGCAGATTGTTGGCTTTCTTTGACTCATACTGTGCAAGACGTTCTTCTCTTCTCTTAGGAAGCAAGACGTCTTTGCTTCCTCACTTTCTTCTTCCTCCTCCTCAGATCAAGAGAGAGCAATGTCAGCGCCATCTTTACTGTCTGTGGCCTCATTTCCTGTGGTGTCTACCACATTAACAGCGTCATACTTGCCCAAAGCTTTCTCTTCATGCTTGCCAGGCTGGCCTTTCTCTCGTCATTCATGTTATTACACCAATGGAGAATATGACACATGTTGGCAGGTGGGAGGCTGGAGATGTCTTCAAACACTGCTACATCTGTTTGTGATGGCACATATTCCTTGCTGTAGCTCTTGTCAGCCAGGTTGTGGACCTTGTGGACTTGGAGGTTGGCTGTAGTCTTGAGGTCTCCGAAATTCACAATGCTGGCTGTATCTGGAGCTAAGTGGCACAAGAAGAGGGGAGATAGTCGGTCCCAAGACTCAAAGTGGAGGTGGAAAGGGCAAGGATACAGTGTGTTTAAAAAAATTTTTTTTAATGCTGTAGTTTTTGATACTTTGCATCAAGTTTTTCAAGTTCTCCTCACATTTAGCAAGCAAGGTTGTTTCCTCTACATAACACAGGTTGTTGATGTCTTCCTCCAATCCTGATGCTACATTTTTCTTCATAGAGTCCAGCTTCACAGATAATTTTCTCTGCATACAGATTGAATAAATATGGAGAAAGGATACAACCCTGATGCACACTTTCCTGATTTTAAACCAAGCAGTGTTCCCTTGCTCTGTTTGGACAATCGCTTCTTTGTCTAGATATAAGTTTTGAATGAACGTAATTAAATGTTCTGAGATTCTCATTCTTCTCAATGTTAGCTATAGTTTGTTATGGCCCACATAGTCAAATGCCTTTTCATAGTCAATAAAGCACAAATAGACATTCTTCTGCTGTTCTTCACTATCTGACATCAGCAATGGTATCCCTGCTGCCACAGCCTCTTCTAAACTTGGCTTGAACTTCTGACAACTCTTTGTCTATGTTCTTTTCTAACCATTTTAGAATGATCTTCAGCAATATTTTGCTTGCATGTGATATTAATGATAATTGTTTTTTTCATTATCACTGGCTCTTACTCATTTTGTACTTCCTGAAATTTGGTAAATTTTTTTTTTAAAAAAGAACTGACTTTCAGTTAACATTAAAAGATCTAGTTAAAATAAAAAAAATAAAGTGATAGACTTCAGGATTCTAGTGTGGAATGTAAGGAACTCAGTCATTATTTCTTTCGTCCTCACAACAAATAAAAAGATGAAACACAGACATTCTTTTTAGATTCCTCAGAGAATCGAGATCACAGTGCAAACTTCTTGTAAAGCTGGAGAGATAGACAATTACAGAAAATTACAATAATCATCAAATCACCTACAGACTTAACTGGAAGCAGAGACTGCTACTTTTTCACTCCCTCTACCTCATTACAGCTCCCAGATCTGGAGAAACAGAGACCTACAGAGAATCACCACCTACAGGACCAGAGATATCACTACACTGCTCTTTCTCCTCATATCCGCTTCACTGCTGTCCTGGACAAAGAGAAAAAAAGATCCTGGAGGCCCATAGCTTTCCTTGACAAAGTCCTGTCCTAAAGGTAAAAGTAGTCTCTGGCAGCAAAGTTCCTAAGAAATTATGGTGTTAACAGAAACAAAGTCTGTGACTTTCTGTTTTTAGGGGACAAAGATGAGCAATCTCTTCCCATGTGATTTTTTTGTTGCCTTTGTTCTGTGCCCTTTAGCAGAATATGGCTCATTGCAACCACATGAACAAGAGCAGCTCTGAATCCTGCCCTATCTTAAGCCATTCTCAGCATCTCCACCATGCTTGAGCTCACTGTTACAGTCACTGGGTCAGTTTCATTGAGGGTATTCCTATCTTTCTCTGTCCTTCTACCTTTCCCAGCATGATGTCTTTTTTCCAAAGACTGCTCTATCCTGATAACATGCCCAAAGAAGGTGAGATGAAGTTTCACCACACTGGTCTCTAAAGAACACCCTGGTGGCACCTTGGGAAGATCCTTGACAGCATATTTTCCTAATCATCTTGTTCCTTGTATTTATAGCCACTAAAGCTCAATGGTGGATCAGCACTAGGCTAGTTCATTACTCTTTGGCAATGAGTTTAAAGGGAAATTGATTTAGTATAGCCAAAGAATGAATAAGAAATGAAACACAGCCAGAGTGAGACTCACACACTTTGACCCTATTATCAGGAAGGGTTAGTTTCTGGAAAAGGACATCATACTTGTATAAATGGAATATCAGCAGGAGTAGAATATCCTCTATGACACCTAAGCTCTGACTCGTAGTGACTCTGTGTGAAATATAACAAGACCCTGCCAAAGTAGTGTCATCCTCACAATTTTTGCTGTGTTTAAGTTCATTGTTGTGGCTAAACATCCATCCATCTCACTGTGGATCTTCTACAGGAAAATAAATTTTTAAAAAGAAAGTTAAAAGTCAGGTTTCTAATATACATCTGTCTTAATGACAGTCTTTACTACTGCTGATAGACACTTGGTGAACTTTTGTAACACAAGTATATCAAGATAGTGGATGGAGAGAGTCACTAAATTGATCATGAATTTCAGTGTCTTATTCAGAAATAAGCAGGTTGTCCACTGAAATCTGGGACAGTAAAATACACTGTTAACAACCTGGTGTAATCCTGAACAAAATTAATAGCAGCCTTGTGTCCAGATTGGGAAAGAGGGACAGTTTCTCAATCAGATAAGTCCTAGAGGGATATTGCTAAACATCCTCAATAATTCTGAAGAAAGCAGTCAGATATTAAAATATTATGCGAACTTGAGAAACAGGCTATGGAACATAGAGGAAGAATATGGCAGTTGCCTCCCCCACCTCCAATCCCCCACCCCCACCCCCCACTGGATCACTTCCTGAGAAACCTGATAACATCTAAGCTGGTCACATCAAAGATCAGACCAGACAATGGATCCTGATAAGGGTCTGAGCCTGATCAAAATGGCCCAAACCTAACTTCATTAACACTCCAAATTCTGAGAAATACCATCTTAGTCCTCCCTAGGATGCCTATAAGAAGGAACCCCCCCCCTCCAAAAAACTGCCTGTGTGCCATTTCAATCCTCTCCGGGTGCTGTGCGGGCTGGGTCACTTGGCGCCCCCCTCAGACTACGCAATAAAGGCCTTTTAGTTCTTGGGACCAGTTTCTTTCTTTATTTCTCTTCCTCGCCCTCACCCTCTTTTCTTTTCTCTACCCCCCCCCCCCATTTAACAGAACAGAGAAGTGAAACAGCAAAGATAAAATTTCTTTGGGACATAAAGCTTTGTCAAGTCTCAGGAACTCTTATAGATATTGCTAAGTCTGTTCTGACATTATTCTTTGCACTTTCACAAGTGTACCTTTCATCTGTCACATATTGTTGTTAGGTGCTCTCAAGTCATTTGCGACTCAGTGATTCTATGCATATCTGCTCTGAACCCTGCCCTGTCTCAAGCCAATTTTATTGTCTTCGACACACTTACTTAAAATTCTTGCTTCCAAGTAGCAGCCTGATTTCTTCTCCAGTACTATAACTCAAAGGCATCAGTCTTCTGTCATCATTAGTTACTGCCAGCTCTCTGATGCATAGCAAGTAACTGTGAAGACTATCGCTTAGCTACGTATTAGTTTCTAGAATGACATCATTGCTCTTCAACACTCTAGAGAAGTCCTTGACAGCAGATTTTTCCAATGCAATTTGTTTTTTTTTAATTTCTTGGCTGCTGGTACCAAGATTTCTACTTTCTGGCTGCTGGCAGAATGTTGACTAATGAAAGAAGCATCAAAAGAAGATGGAAGGAGGACACAGGGTCCCTATACCAAAAAGAATTGGCTGACATGGAAGAATTTCATAAAACAACAGATGATCAAGAGGCAATGGTGATGAAGGAGGAACTTCAAGCTACTTTGAAGGAATTAGCCAAAAAACCAAGGCTCCAATAATTAACAGCTTATCAATTGACATATTTAAACAGATGTTTTTCTAGACTTGCTTACCAGGCTATGTCAAGAAATCTTTAGAGTAGTGAGAGAAGATCTTCACCCTGAAACCCACAGCGTCCCTTTTCACCAGGAAGTAGCTAAGAGAATACGCCATCCCCTTTTCCTTATGAATCAGGGTGAAGTCTCTCTCAGGGAGGAGTGATAGGGAATGGCAAAGGACACAAAATGACTTTGACAAGCACTGTGGCAACTGGACAATTAAAACAGACATTCGGATGGCAGGGAAGAAGAACAAACTGGGGAGGAGGGTAGAGAGAATGGTGCAGCAATGAAGGAATGAAAACCCAAAATCCCTGTAAATGTTCATTAAAACTAATAAAATTTAATAATAAAAAAATACAATATGCAGGAAAAAAAAAGAAATCTTGAGGACAATTGCCTTTATATTCTCATTTCAAGAAAAAAAAAGTTGATCTGACAGAGTGTGGAAATTATTGAGTGTCATTTTTAATATCAACATGCAAGCAAGATCCTGCTGAACACAGTACATTCTCCAGAATCATTCATATATTAGGACCTGAAGCAAGCCTCATCAAATTAAAAAAACATTGAAATAATACAAAGTATCTTCTCAGACCACAATGTCATTAAACTAGAAATTAACCAAATGACAGTAAACTTGCAAAACCATCCATGTGAAAGCTAATTAACTCTCTGCTAAAACAAAATTGCAATATAAAAGAAATAAAGATTGAAGCAAAAACAAAACACAGCTTCCTTGAAGCAAATGAAAATGAAAATATAACATACCAAAACCTCTGAGATGCAGCTCAGACAATAGCAATATGCACACACATAAAAAAAGGAAGAAAGAAGAAAAATTAATGATCTAACTCAACACCTTCATCAAACAGAAAAAAACAACAATCTAATCCTATAGCCTCTAGAAGAGAAAAGGAAATTATAAGGACACAATAATTAAAAAAAAAAAGAAATTACAAGGACAATTTTAGAAGAAAGAAAATGATAAGAACAACAACTGAAATCGATGAGATAGCAGAAAAACAACTGAAACCATCAATAAGATCAGAAGCTGGTTTCTTTAATGGGTCTATAAAATTGACAGACTCCTGGCAAACTTAACAAAAGAAAAAAAGAAGAGAAGACACAGATAATTCTATTAAGAAATTATAGACGTGACATCACAACAGAACTAGGTGAAATTAAGTCAATAATATTGGAATACTTCGAAAAACTATACTCATAACTGAGGAGGACCTGAAGTGCTTGCTGCAGAAGAAAGTCAAGGACTGCAGCCTTTAATATGGATTGACGCTCAACATCAAGAAAAACAAGATTCTCACCACTTGGCCAAATGGCAGCATCATTATGGATGGTGAGGAGATTGAGATAGTTAACAGTTTTCGTTTGCTTGACTTCATAGTCAACACTCTTGATATCAGCAGCCAGGAAATCAAGAGACAAATTGTATTGGGAAAGTCAGCTGTCAGGGACCTCTCCAGAGTACTGAAGAGCAACAACTGGAGACTAAGGTGTGCCTGATCCAGGCCATAGTCTTCACAATTGCGCGCTGTGCATTGGAGAGCAGGACAGTGACTAAGAATGATAGAGAATTGATGTCTTTGAGCTGTGGTGCTGGAGAAGAGTGTTGAATATACCATGGACTGCTAGGAGAACAAACAGGTTTGTCTTGGAAAGGGTGAAATCAGGCTACTCCTTGGAGTCAAGGATTCTGAAGCTTTGTCTGACATACTTTGGGCATGTTGCAGGGAGGGACCAGTCCTTGGAGAGGGACATCATGTTTGGGAGAGTGGAGAGACAGCGCAGGAGAGGAAGACCCTCGATGAGATGGATCTATTCTGTGATTGGGGTAATGGGAGTGGGTGTGGCAGTGACAGTGAGGTTGGCACAGGATAGAGCAGGGTTTAGGGCTCTTGTGCATAGGGTCGTTATGAGTTGCAAGCAACTCAATGGTACATAGCAACAATAACAAGAGGAAATGGACAAATTCTTTGATATTCATGCTCTATTCAGATTTACCTGGATAGATGTAGAACACTTGAATAGACCCATCACAAAAGAAGAAGTTGAACAAGTCATAAAAAAGACTTCTCCACAAGAAAAGTTCTGGACCAGATGTCTTCCTGGCTGAATTATATTGAACATTCAGAGAAGACCCATCATCATTTCTATTTAAAGTATTTAAAAAAAATAATAAGGAACATTCCCAGAGTGATTCTGTCAAGCAAGCTTAACCCTAATACTAAAAGTACGTAAAGATATTACTAAGAAAGAAAATCACAGACCAATATTTCTCATGAATATAGATGCAAAAATCCTTAACAAAATACTAGCTAATAGGATCCAACAGCAGTAAAAAAATTTCATCATGACCAAGTGGGTTTCATAAGAGATATGCAAGGATGGCTCAACATGAGAAAAACAATCAGTGTAATTCATCACATTAACAAAGCAAATAATAAGAACCACATGAGCCTATCAATTGATGCAGAAAAAGCCCTTGACAAAATTCAACACCCTTTCCTGATTAAAACATGTAGCAAAATTGGAATAGAAGGTAATTCCCTCAACATAGTAAAGTATATACACAAAACTAAGAGTCAACATCATTGTCAATAGAGAGAGGATAAAGACATTCCTTTTGAAAGCAGGAATTAGATAAGGATGCCCATTATCCCCTCTCTTATTCAATATTAGAAATCTTAGTGAGAGCAGTAAAACAAGGGAAGGAAATAGCAGGTACCCATATTGGCAAAGAGGAGATAAAACTTGCTCTGATTATCCTTGGAGGCTAGGATTATGAAGCTTGGTCTCACATACTTTAGGCATGCGACCAGAAGGGACCAGTCTTTTGAGAAGGACATTAGGCTTGGATGGGTGGAGAGACAGCACAGGAGAGGAAGGTCCTGGATGAGATGGACTGATACAGAAACTGGGTTAATGGCAGTAGGTATGTTGGAGTCAGTGAGATTGGCTCAAGACAGGGCAGACTTCAGA
>NW_006399814.1:15859442-15860923 GCF_000299155.1 Elephantulus edwardii
TAGAAAACCCTAAAGACTCAGCAAGAAAACTATGGGACACAATTAGACTAATTCAGTAAAGTAGCGGGATATAAGATCAACATACCAAAATCAGTTGCATTTCTCTACAGTGACAAAGAAAATAGTTAAGAAAAACAATATCCATCACAATAGCTTATCACAAGATTAAATATTTGGGAGAAAAATCTAACTACAGACACAAAAGACCTGTACAAAGAAAATTACAAAACATTACTACAAGAAATAAAAAGAGACCTGGAAATGGAAGAATATACCATACTCTTGGATAGGAAGACTCAATATTATGAAAATGACAATTCTACCAAAGGCAATTACAAGTTCAATGCAATTCCAATACAGATACCAATTCCATTATTCGATGAGATAGAAAAAGCAATACCCAATTTTATTTGGAATGGAAAGAGACCTCGAATAAGCAAATCACTCCTGAAAAAGAGAAACAAGGTAGGAGGCATCTCACTTTCTGATTTCAAATCATACTACACTGCTGTGGTGGTCAAGACAGTGCGGTACTGGTAGAGTGATAGAAACATAGGTCAATGGAATAGAAGAATTAAGAACCCAGAAATATGCTTATCTACCTATTCTCAACTGATTTTTGAAAAAGAGATGAAATCAGTTGAGTGAGGAAACAACAGCCTTTTTAACAAATGATGTTGGCAAAGTTGGAAAATCATCTGTAGAAAACTCAAGCAAGACCTATACCTCACACCATACAAAAAGAACCAAAAAACAAAAACAAAAACCAAACAACTTAAGGTTGATCAAGGACCTAAGAGTAAACCCTTAAACTATAACTTTACTAGAGAAGAGCTTGGCAGAAGTCTAGAAGCCCTAGTCCATGGTATGAACAGTCTTCCAAGCATAATGAAAAACCTACAACCAGGAAAGAACAAAATAGATGAATGAGACCTTCTAAGAATCAAATCCCTATGCACATCTAAAAACTTCTCCAGCAGGGTAAAAAGGAACCGATAGACTGGTTAAAAATATTTGGTAATGACATATCTGATAAGGGACTCATGTCTAAAATTTATAGAATACTCCAGCACCACAACAACAAAAACGAAAATTACTCCATAGCAAAATGGGCATAAGATATGAATAGAGACATTCAGATGGCAAACACATGAAGAAATGTTCAAAATCCCTAGCTCTAAGAGAGACGCAAATCAAAACAACTATGAAATATCATTTCACCCCTGTTGTTGTTGTTATGTGACGTAGAGTCGTTTGCGACTCATAGCGACCCTATGTACAACAGTCCTAAACCCTGCTCTATGCTGTACCAATTGCATTGCCTCTGACACACCCATCCCAACTTACCCCAGTCACTGAATCAATCCACCTCATAGAGGGTCTTCCCTTCCTGCGCTGTCCCTCCACCCTCCCAAGCATGATGTCCCTCTCCAAGGACCTGTCTCTCCTTACAACATGTCCAAAGTATGTTAGACGGAGCT
>NW_006399814.1:15861023-15862563 GCF_000299155.1 Elephantulus edwardii
CCCATTGCAATACGTTTCTTGATTTCCTGGCTGCTGGTGTCAAGAGTATTGACTGTGGAGCCGAGCAAACTGAAGCTGTGAACAGTCTCAATCTCTTCACCATCCATCTTGATGCTACCAATTGGTCCAGTGGTGGGAATCTTTGTCTTCTCTCACCCCTACAAATAGCAAATTCCAACAGAACAGCAAACAAATGTTGGTGAGGTTGTGGAGAGATTGCAACCCTTAGTCACTGCTGATGGAAGTGTAAAATGGTGCAACTACTATGGAAAGTCGTCTGTTGCTTTCTCAAAAAGTTGGAAACAGAAATATCATTTGATTCAGCAATTCCACTACTAGCAATATACCCTAAAAAAACTAGAGCTGCTACTCAAACAGATATATGCACACCCATGTTTATAGTTGAGTTATTCACAATTTCAAAGAGATGGAAGCAACCCAAGTGTCCATCAACAAATGAATGGATAGAAAAACTATGATATATTCACACAATGCAATACTACGTAGCACTGAAAAGAAACCTCATAAAATATTACACAACATGAGTGACCCTGGAGGACATTATACTGAGTGAAATATCTCAGTCACAAAAGGACAAATACTGCATAGTACCACTGTTATAAAACAGGTCTGACATGAGGGATTGGGAGGAGAATAGGATAAGAGTGCATAGATAATGAACATTGCGTTGGAGCACATGAAGGAAAGAACTATTTAAAAGGAATATATAATTATGAATTACACACATGAAAATAGCCCAGAATAAGAGGTACATTGCAAAGAGGACTGGGGGCTGGGGCAAAGGGAGGTAATAGTGCAACAATGAATGAATATAAAAAAAAATGAATTTGGGGAGGAAGAAGGGAGGGAGAGGAGGTAAAATGTACAATAATAAATGAATGAAAAAAATTAAATATTCTGTAAATTTTCTTTAAAATCACAACTAAAATAAAAAAATTTATAAAAAAATCCACTTAGCAAAATAGGAGTAGAAGGGAGTTTCCTCAACACAGTGAAAAGTATATATGCAAAACCAACAGCCAATATTATTCTCAATGGAGAAAGAGTAAAAGCATTCTCCTGAGAATAGGGACCATACAAGGATACCCACTGTCACCACTCCTATTCAATATTGTATTGGAAGTACTTGCTAGAGCAATCCAACAAGAGAAGGAAATAAAACACATTCAGATCAGAAAAGGGATGGTGAAACTGTTGTTATATGCAGATAATTTGATAGTGTACACAGAAAACCCCAGATACTCAACAAAAAAACTGTAAGAGCCAGTAGGCCAATTTGGTAGAGTGGTGGGATACAAGATCAATATACAAAAGTCAGTGGATTCCTCTACAGTAACAAAGAAAAAACAGATAAGGAAACTAAGAAAGCAATACTATTTACAATAGCCAATGACAAATTGAGATACTTAGGAATAAACCTAACTAGAGACACAGAAGACCTTTACAAAGAAAATTACAACCACAACAAGATAAAGGTAAATAATCCAATAGAAAAATGGGCACAGGATATGAACAGGCA
>NW_006399814.1:15863786-15886540 GCF_000299155.1 Elephantulus edwardii
AAAAAAAAACAAACAAAGAAAATTACAGAACATTTCTGCAAGACACAGTAAAAGACCTAAAAAAAAAAAGTATAGACAAATGTTTCCTGTTCATGGATGGGAAGACTCAATATAGTACACATGACAATCTTTCCTAGTGCAATCTATATGTTTAATGCAATCCTGATACAGATACCACACTCATTTTTCAAAGAGATAGAAAAATAAATTGTCAAGTTTATTTGGAGAAGAAAGAGATCCAAACAAACAAAGCACTTCTGAAGAAGTGGGAACATAGACTTCTTGACTTCCTGACCTCAAAACCTATTACACAGCTGTAATAACCAAAACAGCATAGTATTGGTACAATGACAGGCATATAAACCAATGGACTAGAATCAAGAAACCAGAATTTAATCCATCTATCTAGGGTCAACTGATATTTAACAAGGAAACAAAACCTATCAAATGACGAAACAACAATCTCTTCAATAAATGGCGCTGGCAAAACTTTACTACTACCTGCAGAAAGCTGAATCAGGGTGCACACCTCTCATCATACATAAAAATCAACTCAAGGTGGATCAGAGACCTAGGGGTAAAGCCCCCAAACATAAAGATCATCAGAGACAAAGTAGGACCAAGCTTAGATGGCCTAGCTCATGGTATAAAAAGGCTGACAAATACAGCCAGAAATACACAACCAGGAGAGGATAAAATTGATGAATGGGACCTTCTAAAGATTAAATCCCTGTGCACATCAATGCCATTTTCTAACGGAATAAAAAGAGAGCCTACTGACTGGGGAAAAAAACATTTGGCAATACCATTTAAGACAATGGTCTCATATCAGAAGTTTAGAGAATCCTACAGGCCCTCCCCAAGGAAAAGACTTATAACACAATTACAAAATGGACAGAAGACATGAAAGACAATCTTTGGCTTGTTGGCTAATGAAGAAATGCTCAAAATCACTGGCAACAAGAAAGATATAAATCAAAACCATAGTCAGGTATCATCTCACCCCAGTAGGAGTTACAAAGTTTAACAGCAAGTAATACATTTTGGAGATGATGTGGAGAGACAGGAATTCTTATACACTGTTGGGACTGTAAATGGATACAACCACACAGGAAAACAGTTTGACATTTCCTCAAAAAGCTCATCATCGCAAGAACATGTAAGCAGCCCAAATGTCCAACCACAATAGAATGGATTGAGAAGTTATAGTACATTTATACAATGGAATACTACATGGCATTTAGGAGCAATGATTTTGAAAATTATTATCTAGCTTGGGAGGGACTGGAGAGCATTATGCTGAGCGAACTGACTCAGTCACACAAGGACAAATATTGTATAAAATCATTATTGTAGAATGAGTATGAGGATCCAAGGGGGAAACTGTAGAAGCAGAGGGATTAGGGTGTGCAGGGATGTGTGGGTAGATTAATCATGGGATTGTATAATTTTATGGGAGGGTGAGGGAAATTGGAAGAATCTTGTCTGAAAAACAATGTATTTGAGTTTTGTAAATTATTATTATTAATAAATAAAACTGAACATAGAAATTCCATATGACCTATCTATTCCACTGTTTGGAATATACCCTGAGAAACTTATAAATGAGACACAAAGGGAGATTTATACACCAATGTTCACAGCAGCATTATTCACCATTGCAGGAACATGGAAACAGCCCAAATGTCCAACCACAATTGAATGGATTGAGAAATTGTGGTACATTCACATGATGGAATACTACGCAAGATGCACGAGCAATGATTTCGAAAATTACTGTCTAATTTGGGAGGGATTGGAGAACATGAAGACAAGTATAAGACCATCATGGTAGAAATAGATAACTAGTAAAATGTGTATGAGGATCTGACATGGGAGGGGGGCGGGTAGAAGCAGAGGGATGAGGATGGATGAGGGGTGATAATCATAAGGTTGCACAACTTTTTGGTTAGAGGGAGGAGTGGGTAAAGGAAACAGAACGGATTCAGTATGAAAAACAATATATATGAACCTTGAAAGCAAACAAGTATAAAACAAAATTTTCTTCTTAGAAGAAAATGAAAAAAAAAAATAAAAAAGAGAAGAAAACGAACTGTATTAGCTGTCCAGAAAATATATTTCAAGATTTTCAAGTGGCATACAATAAAGAGTAAAGAAATAATTTAAATTTAACATTTTGAAAGTTCAATTCTTTAGCTATAGGAACAGAACTAAAAAGAAAAGGGGGAAAAAAAGGATCCTGCTGAAGATTATCCAAAACCAATGTCAGATGTGCTGCTGGATTTAGAAGAGGCCATAGCATTAGGGACATTATAGTCAACGTGTGATGGGTCTTAGCTGAAAAGCAAAGAGTATCAGTGGGATATCTAGCTGTGTTTCACTGACTATGCAAAGGCATTTGGCTGTGTGGCTCAAAATTGTGGATAACCTTGAAAATAATTGGAATCCCAGAACACTTATCTGTGCTCAAGTGAAACTTGTGCTTGGAACAGAGGCAGTCATAAGAACTGATCAAGGAAACACTGCATGGTTCAAAATCAGGAAAGGTGTATGCCAGAGATGCATCCTATCTCCATACCTTTTCAATCTATATGCAGAACAGATCATCTGGGAGACTGGATTCTATGAGAAGGAATGTGGCATCATGATTAGAGGAAGACTTGTCAACAACTTGTGTTATTCAGATGATACAACCTTGCACATTGAAACTGAGGAAGACCCAAGGTATATGCTGCAGATAGTCAAGTACTACAGCCTTCAATATGGATTTCATCTGGATATCAATAAAACAAAGATTCTCACTGGGCCAATTGGCAGCATCATGATAGACAGAGAAGAAATTGAGCTTGTTTGGCTCCACAATCAACACTCTTGGTACCAGGAGACAAGAAGTCAAAAGACGAATTGCTTTTGTCATATGGTGGCCTGTTTCCCTCTTATCATAGAAGTTTATGTTGTTTTACTTGTCCTGTTCTGATACCTTGTTCACATAAGAACAAGAAAGGTTCAAGAAACCTATATTGAGAGTTTTTGTTTGTGTTTTGTTTTAAGGAATAATGAAATATTGCCATGTCTCCTCAGCATTTTTTTCAGCATCATATTTATAGCAGTTAAACTTAGGAATTTGAGTTTATAGTTTAGTAGAAAATATCTTGGCTTTCAGTTCTAGACATAGGTCCAGCATTCTTTGTCTTTTCCAAGCTTGAGTGTTTTCTGCTGTAGAAAGGAGAAAATGGCTTTCCTTCTTACTTCACACATTGCTATAAGACTATACCAATGTTATACTTTACAATGATGGTTATTTTAAAATTGTGGAACCTACACACAGAAGTGTGCATAAATTAGATAGTTTAAAGAGTAAGAATACAAGCACTCCTGTAAGCCACCCAAGCTAAAAAAGGCAAATTAGAAGTATTTTTCTCTCTTCTTACTAAATAGAGACAAAAAACCCCCTTGGATATAAATATAAAAAATGAACATAACTGCAAGTTGGGGAGAATAAAGTAGATCATCAAGGGAGATTGAGACACCAGGAATGACAAAGCAGTGATTTTCCTGGATTTTAGTTTTTGCCTTACCTATTCCACACTAGGTACTGGAGAAATGAAACTTGTAGTGCAGTGGGTGAAAAGATTGGATGCTAACCTTAAGCTCTATAGTTTGAACTTATGAGCTGTTGCATGGGACAAAGTTGAGGCAGTCTGTTTCCATAGAGATTTACTGCTTTGGAAGCCATACGGAGCAGTCCTGTCCTGTCCTATAGGCTTTCGATGTTGAAGTTGACTTGGTAGCATTAGAGGTTTTGGTTTTATCTTTTCTTTTTTCTTTGCATGAGAGAAACCAGAAACCTAATAACACAAAAGGATGCAAATGTTACATATTTCCAAGAAAAGCCTGCTTCCTCTGGCCAAAGGACCAGAGAAAATGGCAGCGCAGTAGATGGAGAACTTTTAGAAGATAGCCCCCTACATTCATTAATACGTTAATACGTTTGCCTTTAACCAGCTTCAGCTAAATACCACAGATTTTAAAAGAATAGGAGAAATTTTGAGTTGTGGTGTTGGAGGAGTACTGAATATTCCAAAGAACAAACAAATATGTCTTGGAAGACTGCAGCCACAATGTTCTTTGGAGATAAAAAAGGTAGGATGGGGTTTAGGTCTACTGTTCACAGGGCTGTTATGAGTCATACTCAATTTGATGGCATCTAACAACAACAACAGTAACATTATTCTTACTGATGTTAGTGTTGTTAGGTACCAGCTAATCAGTTCTAGCTCCTAGTGCCCCTGTGTCCAGTAGATGAAGCACCGTCCAGTTCTGCACTATTTCACAATCATTGCTGTGCTGGAGCCTTTGACTTTTATGATCTTGGCAATTTTGAAGAATATTTGTTAGTTAGTCTTGTATCCTTTAACGTGGTGTTGTCACATATTTATAATTATTAAATTTGGGTTAGGAATTATTTGAAAACATTTCATAGAAGTATTGACCTCTTAGTGCATCACATCAGGGGTACAATACATCAATAGTTACTATTAAGGACATTCACCTTGTTGATTTGGTTAAAATGATTAAGATGCCAATATTCTCCACTGCAAAAATACTTATTCTCCTTGTAAATGCTCTATATTTGCAAGGAGAGTCTTTGAGGCCATGCAAATATCTTGCTTTTCTTTAAACTTTCACCTATTAATTTGAGCATTTGTTGGTACAGCTTGCCAATCAACACTTGTGTGTCATTTTGCTGTAAGTTACTGTGATGCTGGAAGCTATACAAACAACATTTCAAGTAGCAGCAAGGTCCACTATAGTAGACAAGTTTCAGTGGAGCTTCCAGAGTAAGACGAAGTAGCAGGACTGGTCATTCACTTCTGAAATAATAGGCCTCTTGGCACCAGCAATCAGGAAATCAACAGATGAATTTACATTAGGAAAATCTTCTGTCAGGAACCTCTCCAGAGTACTGAAAAGCAATGATGCCAAAGAGGTGGTCAATGATGAAGGATGACAAGTGAAGAATCAATGCCTTTGAGTTGTGGTGCTGGAGAAGAGTCTTGAACATTACCATGGATCACCAGTGTGGCCAGGAGCAACAGATCCTTGGAGAAGGACACCATGCTTAGAAGGGTGGAGGGACGGCACAGGAGAGGAAGACCAGGATGAGAGAGATTGATACAGTAACTTGCACAATGGGGGTTGGTGTGTCAGAATCAGTCAGACTGGCTCAGGACAGGATAGGCTTCAGAGCTGCTGTACATAGGGTCGCACTGAGTCACAGGTGACTCAATGGCTCCTAACAACAACATGAATAACATTGAAGCCAGAAGATGAACCCCTCAGCTTGAAGGAACTCAATATGTGACTGAGGAAGAGTTAACTTCTCAAAGTTGAGTCTACTGTATTTACTCTACTTTGAAGAAAAGCTTTCACCCAATGAAGCTTTTACCCTTCATTTGCTGATAAAATGAACATTTGAAAATAAAAAAATAAACGAAAAAACATTTATGGCAAAACTGAAAATGAGTAGAATAGCTATAAATAGCAATTAATAGTTGGAACATGGAATGTGCAAACTATGACTCTAGGAAAATTGAAAGCTGTAAAAAATGAAATGGAATACATAAATATTGACATCCTAGGCATCAATAGGTTAAAACGGACTGCTATTGAGTCAGAAAATTATATGCTCTACTATGCCAAGAATGGCAAATTAAAAAGAAATAATGTTGCATTCATTGTAAAAAATTTATCTTTTCATTATTGTGTTTTTTAACATTGTACTTCAAGATTTATCTCAAAGTACAGTACTGTTAGTGATAATATTCACATGTATAAAAGATATATTCATAAAACTATAAGTCAAATTGTGGGGCATTATTTTCACCCCTGCCTTCAATGCAGCTTCTACTTCCTCTTTCATTACCATTAGCTCCTGTTCATATGGTACTTCCATATGAAATTTTTCAGTGTCAATCAATTATTCTTGGTAAAATGACTCAGTGTATTTATTTCCTCCATCTTCTTTTGATGTTTTCTGGGTCATTCAATATATTGCCCATAGCATCTTTCAACATTGTGACAAGAGGCTTAAATTTGTTTTTCAGTTCTTTCAGCTTAAAAAATGCAGAGTTAGTTCTTCCCTTTTTCTTTTCCAATCCTGGCACTTTGCACATTCCATTATAATACTTTATACAATAATACAATACATTATAATACTTGCTTTGTCCTTTCAAGCTGCCCTTTGAAATAGTCTGTTCAGCTCTTTCACTTTCACATGTTTTCTTTTAGATTTGGCTTCTTGGAGCTCCAGTACAATTTTTAGAGTCTCTCCTGACATCCATTTCGATTTTTTTTCTTTCTCTTCAGTTTTTGTAATGACTTTTTAAAAAATTTTTTTAATTCTTTTTTTACAAACCCTTGTGTCGAGGGCTGACTTTCAATAGATCGCAGCGAGGTAGCTGCTCTGCTACCTACGAAACCCCGACCCAGAAGCAGGTCGTCTACGAATGGTTTAGCACCAGGCTCCCCACGAACGTGCGGTGCGTGACGGGCGAGGGGGCGGCCGCCTTTCTGGCCGCTCCCCGTGTTCCCGGGACGGAGGGCGCTCCCCACCGGACCCCGGTCCAGACGCGCGGGACGCGCCGCGCCGCGATGGGCCCGCCGGCGGGGACGGCGGGGGACCGGCTATCCGAGACCAACCGAGGTTCTGTGGCGCTGCCGTTTTGTTCCTCCTGGGCGGGATTCTGACTTAGAGGCGTTCAGTCATAATCCCACAGATGGTAGCTTCGCCCCATTGGCTCCTCAGCCAAGCACATACACCAAATTGTAATGACTTTTTGTTTTCTTCTTCTATCTTTGGTATTCAACGTCTTAAACCTATTCTTAAGATGACCATGAAGTTCAGATTGAATGGATTCAAGATAATATCTTTGTTACTGTGGACTTATTTTCATTTTCTTCAGCCTCAATTTGAATTTGTGTATGAATAATTGATGATCTTACTCATAGTCTGCCCCTGGCCTAGTTTTGACTGATGATATTGTGCTTCTCCAATGATTTCTTCCACAAATGTAGTCAATCTGATTCCTATGCAGTCCATCAGGTGAAATCCACTTGTAAAGTCGTCTTTTCTGTCTATTAGAAAAAGTATTTGCAATGAATAAATCATTGTAAATACAAAATTCAATCTTTCTATCACCAGCCTAATTTCTATTACCAAGCCAGTTTTTTCCAACTACTATTCCTTCTTCACTATTTCCTACTTTTGCATTCTAGTCACCAATCATCATTAATGAGAAAGTGGATGCTGCATTGAAGACATTGGCAAAAAATAATGCCCCAGAAATCGATGGGATACCAATTGACTTGTTTCAATTAACAGATGCAGCCTTAGATGCACTCTTCAGTCTATGTCAGGCAATTTGAAGAATGGCTGTCTGGCCAACATATTGGAAGAGGTCTATATCTGTTCCTATTCCCAAGAAGAGTGATGCAACTGAATGTGAAAATTATAAAAAAAAAATATCATTGATATCACATGCAAGCAAATACTGCTGAAGATCATTCAAAATCTGCTGAAACAGTATGTAGATAGGAAATTACCAGAAGTTCAAGCATAATTTAGAAGAGCCTGTGGCATCAGGGATATCATTGCTGATGTCAGATGTATCGAGGCTGAAAATAAGGAATGGCGGAAGAATGTTTATTTGTGCCTTATTGACTATGCAAAGCCATTTTTCTGTGTGGATCATGAAAAGTTGTGGCCGACATTGAGAAGAATAGGAATCCCAGAGTATTAATTGTGCTCATGCAGAAACTATCCCTGGATCTGGAGGCTGTTGTGCAAACAGAGCAGGGGAGCACTGCATTGTTTGGTATTGGGAAGGGAGTGCTTCAGGGTTGTGTTCTATCTCCATATCTGTTTAATCTGTATGATGAGCAAATTATCTGAGAAGCTGGGCTCTATGAAGAGGAGTGTGGCATCAGGATCGGAGGGAGACTCATCAATAACTTGTGTTATGCAGATGACATAACCTTACTTGCTGAAAGTGAAGAGGACTTGAAGCACTTGTTGCAGAAGATCAGGATTTCAGCCTTCAGTATAGATTACATATCAATATCAAGAAAACAAAGATTCTTACCACTGGACCAATGGGCAGTGTCATGATGGATGGAGAAGAGATTGAAACTGTCAACCATTTCATATTGCTTGGATCTACAATTAACACGCTTGATATGAGCAGTCAGGCAATAAGGAGATGCATTGCACTGGGAAAATCTACAATTAGGGACCTTTCCAAATTATTGAGGAGTATTGATGTCAGCTTGAGGACTAAGGTGCATCTGTTTCAAGCCATAATCTTTCCAATTACTAGTTATGCATCTGAGACCCGGACAATGAATAAGGATGACAGAAAAGTAATTGATGCCTTTGGGTTGTGGTGTTGAAGAAGAGCACTGAACATCCCTTAGACAGTCAAGAGAATTAACAGATATGTCTTGGAGAGGGTGCAGCCGGAATGCTCTTTGGAAGCAAGAATGATGAGGCTTCACGTCACATACTCTGGGCATATTACTAGGAGGTACTATTCTTTGGAGAGGGACATGATGTTGGGAAGGGTGGAGGGTTGGTGAAGGAGAAGACCCTCAACCAGGTGGATTGACAAGGTGACTGCTGCAATAGGTGCTTGTGTGTCCTCAAGTGTGAGGATGGTGCAGGAGAGGACTGGGTTCAGATCTTTTGTTCATAGGGTCACTATGAGTCACACACTACTTGATGGCACCTAACAACAGCAACAACATCAGTCAAATATATAAACAAACCACTCAAGTCAAAGACGAATAAATTGAGGATTCTTACTGACTTTTAGGGAGCTCTGATGGCCTACTGGTAAGAAACTGTGCTGCAATTCTGAGAGCATGTGATTCAAACCTACCAGCTGCTCCATGGAAGAAGGATGGACAGTATCTTTCTATATGGTCTATTGTTGTTGTTGAGTATCATTGAGTCAGTACTGACCCCATAGCTGATCTGCCAGCGGGTTTTCAGAGGCAGTACATCTCACTGGAGGAGATTGGCGGTCCTTCTCTCATGGAGCAGCTGATGGATTCAAACCATATGCCTTCGGGATTGCAGTGTAACATGGCCACTAGGTCATGTGCAAGTTCAAATTGAAACTGAATAAAATAATAACAAGTCCATAAGAAACAAAATATGATCTTAAGTAAATCCCAACTGAACTTAAAAATCATCTCCAGAGTAGATTTGAGACATTGAACACTAATGATCAAAAATTAGATGAGTGAGTTATGGGATGACATCAAAGGTACCATCCATAAAGAGCCAATGGTAATGAAAGAAGAAGTTCAAAGTGCACTGAAAGGGTTGGCCAGGAAAAAAAAAAGATCCTAGTAATTGAGGTGATGCCAATTGACGTGTTTCAACTAACAGATGCAGCCTTGGACAATGATGAAAAGGATGTTTGTGTTTTATTGACTATACAAAGGCATTTGACTGTGTGAATTATGGCAAACTATGGTTAACATTAAGAAGAATGAGGATCTTAGAACATTTAATTATGCTCAGACCAAACTTAGACAAAGAAGCTGGTGTCTGAATAGAACAAGGGAACAGTTGAATGGTTTAAAATCAGGAAAGTGTGTGTCAGGGTTGTATCCTTTCTCTTTATCTATTCAATCTGTATGCTGAACAAATCATTTGAGAAGCTAGACTCTGTGAAGAAGAATATGACATCAGAATCAGAGGAAGACTCATCCACCACCTGTGTTATGCAGATGACATCACCTTGCTTGTTGAAAGTAAGGAAGACTTAGAACACTTACTGTAAAAGATCAAAGATGACTTCTATTTGAATTGTATCTCAGCATTAAAAAGACAAAAATCCTCACCACTGGCCCACAAGCAACATCATGATAGGTGGAAAAAAAGATTGAAATTGTCAACAATTTCATCTTATTTGCATCCATAAGCAACATCTTAGGTACCACGTATAGCATCGGGCTCTTGTGCTTTCCAGGGACATTTCCATATTACTTAGGAGTAATGACGTCAGTTTGAAGACCAAGGTCACAGTCATTATGCAAATTTTGATATGTTTTGTTTTCATTAAAATTCAATTAAAATATTTTCTAATTTCCTTTGTGACTTCCATTGTGACTCATAAGTAATTTAGAAGCATATTACTACATTTCCAAATATTTGGGGATTTTCCAGCAGTCTTTCAGTTGTTTACTTCAAATTTTGCTCTACTGTAGTCAGAGATAAAACAGAGCATTATGTCAGTTTTTTAAATGGTATTTTATGGCCAAGGATATGACACATCTTGGTTAATGTTTCATATACTTTTGAAAAGAATGCAAATTTTGCTATTGTTAGATAAAGCTCTAAAATACTCACTATAAAATATATTGTTTTATAAAATACTAGATGAAGTTGGTTGATACTGAGAAGCTAATGTTAAACTGTTCATAATTCTGAATTTGTTTGGTTCTCCTTTCAGTTCTATTATTTTTTGTTTCATGTGTTTGAAATATTTTTCTGGGTACATAGACAATTAAGTTTGTTATGTCTTTTTGAGTAACATTCCTTTATTCTCATGAAATGTCTGTTGTTACACCTTGTAATGTGTGTTGTTCTAAAATCTAATTGTTAATATACCTACTCCAATTTCTTTTTTATTTGTATTTTTAATAATACAACTTTACTTTTACCGTTTCTGTATTTTTGCACTTAAAATAGACTTCATATACTTGTGAATTGTTTTTATCCAATTTAACAATGTTTATTTTCACATTTGTGTCTCTGATACAACTTCAAAATAATTCTATTAAGTATAATTTGGACCATTTATATGAAATAGAATTTTTCTTTTCTTTGTTGTGATTTTAACTAAAGTTTACACAAAAGTTGGATTTCCATTCATTCATTGTTGCACATTTTCCTCCCTACCCCCCTTGTTCACCTTTAAAAAAAAAATTCATTCATTGTTGCATAATTTCGTCCTCCGCCCTCCACCAGTCTGCTTTGCTATGCACTTCTTGTTCTGGGCTGTTGACATAAAAATAATGCCTAATCATATTTTGTTTTTAAGTAGTTCTTTCCTTCATCTCAGTGTTCATTATTTATTCCTTCTTTTCTTATGGCTGAAGAGATTCTGAAGATTGCACTGGAGCGTAGAGAAGCCAAAGCACAAGGAAGAATTCAAGATACTAAAGAGCTGAACAGAAGATTCCAAAAGGCTGCTCAGAATGACAAAGCAAAATACTACAACGAAATGTGCGAGGAGCTAGAGTCAGAAAATCAAAAGGGCCGAACTCGCTCAGCATTTCTTAAGCTCAAGGAACTGAAGAACAGATTAAAACCTAGAGTTGCTGTAATCAAGGATGCTTCGGGCAGAATATTAAATGATCCAGGAAGTATTAAAAGAAGATGGAAGGAATATACTGAGTCATTATATAGAAAGGAATTGGCAGATACAGAGGAATTTAAAGAAATAACATATGAGCAAGAGCCTATGGTGATGAAGGAAGAAGTTCAAGCTGCTTTGAAGGAAATAGCCAAAAATAAGGCCCCAGGAATAGATGGTATACCAATTGAAGTATTTCAGATAACAGATGTTGCCCTGGACGTGCTCACCAAGTTGTGCCAGGAAATCTGGAGAACAACCACTTGGCCAACTGACTGGAAGAGATCTATATTTGTTCCCATTCCAAAGAAAGGTGACCCAACTGAGTGTGGAAACTACAGAACAGTGTCATTGATTTCACATGCAAGCAAGATTCTGCTGAAGATCATCCAAAAACGATTAGAACAGCACATCAGCAGAGAACTGCCACAAGTCCAGGCTGGGTTTAGAAGGGGTCGTGGTACTAGGGATATCGTTGCTGATGTTAGATGGATCTTGGCTGAAAGCAGGGAATACCAGAAGAATGTCTATCTGTGTTTCATTGATTATGCAAAGGCATTTGACTGTGTGGATCATAACAAATTGTGGCTGACTCTGAGAAGAATGGGAATCCCAGAACATTTAATTGTGCTAATACAAAACCTATACTTGGACCAAGAGGCAGTAGTCAGAACAGAGCAGGGTAACACTGCATGGTTCAAAATAGGGAAGGGTGTACGCCAGGGATGCATCCTGTCTCCATACCTTTTCAACATGTATGCAGAGCAGATTATCCGAGAGGCTGGGCTCGATGAGGAGAATTGTGGCATCAGGATTGGTGGAAGATCTATCAACAATCTCCGTTATGCAGATGACACAACCTTGCTTGCTGAAACTGAGGAGGACCTCATGCACTTGCTGCGAAGGGTCAAGGACTGCAGCCTTCAGTATGGACTAAGGCTCAACGTCAAGAAGACAAAGATTCTCGCCACTGGACCAATTGGCAGATTGTTGATAGATCTTCCACCAATCTTGACCCCACATTCCTCCTCATAGAGCCCAGCCTCCGGGATAATCTGTTCTGCATACAGGTTGAAAAGGTATGGAGACAGGACACATCACTGGTGTACGCCCTTCCCAATTTTGAACCATGCAGTAGACCGAGAAATTGTTGTGCACATAAAGCAAAGGAACACTGCATGGTTTAAAATTGAGACAATTATGCATCAGGGTTGTACCTTTTACCATTCTTAGTCACTCTGCTAAAAAAATTATTTGAGAAGCTGGACTCTATGAAGAAGGATGTGGCATCAGGATTGGAGGAAGGCTCATCAATAACCTTCTGTTTACAAATGACACAATCTTATTTGCTGAAAGTGAAGAGGACTTGAAATACTTGTTGTAGAAGATAAAACACAGCAGCTTCCAATATGGATTGCATCTCGACATCAAGAAAACAAAATTTCTCACCACTGGGCCAAGGTGATGTTATGACAGAGGAGAAAAGATTGAAATGACTGCAACTTACTTGGATCCACAATAAATATACTTGGCAACAGGAGTCAGGAGATCGGGAGATATATTCCACTGGGAAAGTCTGCAGAGACCTCTCCAAATTACTGAGGAGCAGTGATGTTAGTTTGAGGACTAAGATGTGCTTGATTGAGATCATGGTCTTTTCAGTCATATTCTATGCTTCTGAGAGCTAGACAGTGAATAAAGATGAAAAAAAATTATGCCTTGGAACTGTGGTGTTAGAGTCGAGTATGAAATATCCCATGGACTGCAAAAAGAACAAATAGATATGTCTTGGAGAAAGTGAAGCCAGATTGCTCCTTGGAGACAGAAACTGCAAAGCTTTGTCTCACATACTTTGGACATGTTGCTAGAAGAGACTGTTCCTTGGAAAAGGACATCATGCTTGGAGAGGTGGAGTCACAGCTTTCAACCAAGGGGACAGACACTGTGACTGCTATAATGGGCTTGAATGTGGCAGAGATTGTGAGGATGGAACAGAATAAGATCAATCTATTATTTATAGGGCCATTATGAGTCGTACTTGACTCAACAGCACTTAATAATAATAAACTGATCAAATGACTGGAAGAGATACCTATTTGTTTGCCTTTTTAAAAAAGACAATCTAGTAGACTGTGGAAATTATAAAGCACTATGATTAATATCATATGTAAGTAAAAGTTACCTGAAGGTTGTTAAAAAATTACCAGAACAGTATATTAACAGGAAACTTCCAGAAGTTCAAACTGAGCTCAGTAGAGGCCCTGGAGCAAGGGATATCATTACCGATATCTGGTAGATAGTGGCTGGAAGCAGAGAATGTAGAATTTAAAATTACTTGTGTTTTATTGATTATGTAAAGGCATTTAACTCTAATCAGAACAAATTCTGGCTGACATTGGAAGAATGGGAGACCCAGAACACCTGTGCTCATGTGAAACCTGTACATAGATCCAGAACAGTTGTCTGAACAGAATAAAAACATTGCATAGTCTTAAATAACAAAAAAGTGTGTGTCAGCACTGTATCCTTTCTTCATACTTATTTAATCTGTATGCTGAGCTGATAATTTGTGAACCTGGGCTATATGGGCTATATGAAGAAAAACGTGGGATCTGATTTGGAGGAAGATTCATTGACAACCTGCATTATACAGATGACGAAGACTTGAAGCACTTGTTAAAGAAGGCCAAAGACTAGAGTCTTCAATATCAGTTATATTTCAACATCAAGACAACAAAAATCCTTGTCACTGGACCAATTGGCAACACTCTGATTTTGTTGTTTTAGTTTTGTGCTGTCAAGTTGCCTGTGACTTATAGTGACTTTATGTATAACAGCTTTGCACCCTTCCCTGTCCTGAGTCAGTCTGACACACCAACCCCCATTGTCCCAGTCACTGTAACAATCCATCTCATCTGGGGTCTTCCTCTCCTGTGTTGTACCTCCACCCTTCCCAGCCTGATATCCTTTCCCAAGGATCACTCCCTTCTGGCCATGTGACCAAAGCATGTGAAATGTACCTTTAAAGTCCTAGCCTCCAAGGAGAAATTTGGTTTCACTCTCTCCAGAACAGACCTATTGTTTTCTTGGCAGTCCAGGGTATGTTCAGGACTCTTTTCTAACACCACACGTTGAAAGCATCTATTCTTCTTCTGTCATCCTTAGTCCAGCTCTCTGATGCATAGCAAATAATTGTGAAGATATTGCACTGAAACAGGCACACCTTAGTCTCTAGACTGACATCATCGCTTTTCAGTACTCTGGAGAGGTCTGTGACAGCAGATTTCCCCAGTGTAATTTGTCTTTTGATTTCCTGACTGCTGAGGCCAGGAGTGTTAATTGTGGAGCCAAGTTAGTTGTAATTGTTAACAACCTCAATTTCTTCTTCATCTATCATGGTGCTGCCAATTGGCCCAGTAGTCAGAATCTTTGTCTTCTTGATATTGAGCTTCAATTAATATTGAAGATTACAGTCCTTGACTTTCTGCAGCAAGCATTTCAGGTCCTTTTCAGCTTTAGCAAGCAAGGTTGTGTCATCTATATAACATAAGCTGTTGATGAGTCTTCCTTCAATATAGTAAGTAACAGGATAATATCCATATGTATAAAAGGAAGATCTGTTAATACTGTATGTTTAGATGTGATTTAAAAAAATGTCTATAACTAAATTTAACAGAACAGCAAGCAACAAATGGTGGTGAGGTTGCTGAGAGACTGGAACTCTTATTCACTGTTGTTGGAAAGCAGTGTGGAGCTTTCTCAAAAAGTTGCAAATAGAGATACCATTTGACTCAGCAATTCTACTACTGGGAATATACCCCAAAGAGAACATAACTGACATACAAGCAGATATATGCACACCCATGTTTATTGCGACTTTGTTCATAATAGCAAGGAGTTAGACACAACCTAAGTGCCCATCAGCAAACGAATGGATAGAGAAGCTGTGGTATATTCACACAATGCAATACTATGCTGCATTGAAAAACAAGGAACTCCTACAGTATTATTCAAAATGGGTGACCTTCGAGGACATAATGCTGAGTGAAATATCTGTCACAAAAGGTCAAACACTGCATAGCGTCACTGCTGTAGAATGGGACTGACATCAGGGTTGGGGTAAGAATGAGAAAAACTGGATAAATTATGTATACTGAATTGAAACTGATGAGGCAGAGAACAGGTTAAAAGCGATGTGTGATAGGGTATTATGATTATCGTAAGAGTCCGGAATGAAGGTTGCAGAGTGGAGTATACTCGGGGTGGGGGTGAGGGGATGCGGGGGGATTGTATACCAATGAAGGAATTTTCCTTTTACTTTTCAAAGAGAAGAGTGAACTGGGGGTGGGAGGGTGGGAGGGGGAAAAAGTGCAACAATGAATGAATGGAAATCCAAAATCTCCATAAATGTTCATTAAAATTAATAAAAAAAATGTCTAGTTGGGATGTGTAAGGCTCTTGGATCTATAGTTTATGTCTTTCATTATTTTATGAAAATTCTTGGCTATTCTTTTTAAATATATTTTTTTCTTTAAATATATTTCTCTTTCTAGGATAAGAGGACTCTGGTGGTAGAGTTTATAGGCAGTTACACCACCAAGCAAGGGGCCACATGTCACTCTGGCAGGTCAAATCCACCAGGAGAAAAATGGGCAGTCTCCTCTGATACAATATACAATCTTTTGAAGACTTACTGAGGGTCAGCTAGGAGTCAGTTCCAATTCAATGGCAATGAATTTGAGTTCTAGGATTATAATTACGTGTATGCCAAACCATGTGATATTTTCTCACAACTCCTAGATGCTCAGTTATTTTATTTTTTCTTCAGCTTCTGTATATTAATCCAAATGAATCAACAGTAACACAATGTCAATTCTTATTTTGACACTCAACAAAAGAATCACCTGGAGAATCTCCTTTTCTGACAAAGTATAGAAAGCTTGGTCACATTTAAATTATTGAGAAGTAAAGAGAAATGTTATCACAAACTGAAAAAAATATTATACCTGTAAACATTTCTTCTAGTCCTTAATGTTGAATATAATATACCATATGATTATCTGAGTCAAAGTGGCCAAAACTGTGTTGATGTTCATGCCTTTTATTTCATTTCATAATTTGCAGTTTTCCAATATTCGAGGTATGTACATGTCAGCTCTATCTGAGAGCTGGACAATGAATAAGGATGACAGAGAAAAATTGATGCCTTTGAACTGTGGTGCTGGAGAAGAGCACTGAACATCCCATGGACAGCCAAGAGAACAAACAGATATGTCTTGGAGATGGTGCAGCTGGGGTGCTCTTTGGAGGGAAAGAAGATGAGGCTTTGCCTCATACTTCAGGAATGTTGCTAAGAGGAGCTATTTCTTGGAGAGGCACATGATGCTCGAGAAGGTTGACAGTTGGCAAAGGAGAGGAAGACGCTTGACCAAGTGGATCGACATGTTAACTGCCGCAATAGGCTCTAGGGTGTCAGGAAGTGAAGTGTGAAGATGGTACAGGATAGCACAGGGTTTAGGTCTTTTGTTTATAGGGTGTCTATGAATCATATTCGATTGCACCTAACAATAATAATATTGAATAGTACAGGTGCTGCATTGCAGATTAGTGTAACACAGATATAAAAGCAAAAGTAAATAAGCCAAAGAAACTCATTAAAATTGTTCAGCAGTTAACAATTAAAACTTAGTAGTTGAATCTATATCATTGTATTCATGAAAGGAAATCTCCCTGCACCTTATAATATATGATTTAAGTTTTGCTTAACATACACCAAGTTTAAAATTCATGGTGGAGTTCCTAAATGAAAAAAATATTTTCCTATTATAGTAGCATATCTAATGAAATACCTTGAAGGAAAAACAGACTAAAGATGAGGACAGTTTACAATTAACAAATTAAAAAGTACTTAAATATTCAACTTGCAAGTTATGCAGTTTTATTTAAGAAAGTGTTAAAAATCAAAGAGAATGGGTAAAATGATTTTAAAGACAACATACTCCGGATTCAGTATGCTAAATTCAGACTTCAACAGGACTTAATTTTTTTTAAGTATGTGTGAAGCCTATTATTATAATTGATTAGTAACATCTATACTTTTTTTTCCTCATCATTGAGTTTGGGTAATTTCTGTTGCTCTGTCTTCAAGATGTCTATCTTTTTCTTGTTGATGTTGAATTTCCAGTGAGCCTGCAAAAAGCATTCTCTAGCTTTCTTAGAAATTTCGGTTTTTTTCTCCCAGCACTTTCATTTGACCCTTACTAAAATCCTCTCTCTGTGCAAAAGATATTAATGTGTGTCATCCATCTTTATCATTTGTCTTTATATTGCTAGTTTCTGTCAAGTTATAGTTGTTTGTTTCCCTATCTCCCACGCTGCCTACTCCCCAGGACTCAACTCCACCTGAGCTTTTAACCTTTCCTGTGTGTCTGGATTGCAGGGATGTTTCTTGCTGCACTCTTGTCCTTTCTTCAATGCCTGCTTATTGTGCATGGTTACTAGCCTAGTTGTGGGTTCCATGGCCAGACAAAGTCCTGGCCCTAGTCCAGCCTCAGTCTTAAACAGACTCCGTGTCTCTGGGAGATTTCTTAGTGATCCTGACTCACATTACCATGACAGTCAAGTAATATCTTCCTTCTTTGATGGGTCTTTGGCAGATGAGTGTTTCCTGTAACAACCCCTCCCAATTGTGCAATACTTCTAAAGATCTGGGCCTGGATAATTTTCCATCTTTCTCATAGGATAGAAGTTTATTGGGCTAGTTTCTTTGTCTTACATTCCTCACATCATCTTCATCTGTTTTGGGGGGATAAGTTGTAGTGGTAATAGAATTTGCAGCCAGTGACCTAAGATTTTTGTTTCTTATGAGGGCTACTCTGGTTCTTGAGCAGTATCCAACCCTCAGGTTACTCTCAACCCTCAGGTTTATCCACAGAGAAGAGTGTCCTTTGACCTGGCCTTTGCTCCTAGGCTTTCTTCTAAGTGAAGCTTTGTGGTGATGAACATGTGAGTGATATGAAATTTTCCTGTCTGAAATTTCTTACCCTGGCCTACACTTTGCCTTTGGCAATTTGTTATAAGTTTCAAGATAAGCCTTTCTTACATGTATGGTGCTTACCATTTTTTTTCCATTTGTACTCTGCCATAGAAAAAAGGATGCTCATCTGTCTTTGACAGAATCTGTCTTTACTTCTATTTTAAGCTTCTTGAATACTGTATGACTTTAACTCTCTCTCATGAGTTCAAGAAAAGTTATGATATTATAAACAGTGTTTACAAAATCTGTCAGCTGTTGTTGATATTGTCAGAGTCAGAGAAATATTCTTCCCAGTTTTCTACATCCTGGAATTTCTCTTGGTGTTTTTAAAGCTAAGGCATCCCCCCCACCCTCAAGCCATAAACCACTTGTCGTAGATTGAATTGTGCTCTCCTCAAAATGTGTTGTCATTCCTAACTTCTGTGCCTGTGGTTATAATCTCATTTGTGAATTAATTGCCTTTATTGAGGCAGGATTAGTGTGTGGTGTATCCTGAGTCATTCTCATTCGAGATAAAAGATAATAAAACATACAAACTAAGCAGAGATAGAGAAGAAAGATATGAAGCCACATGCAGATTGCCCAAAAGTGGAAGCTCAAGATGTAAGAGTCAGCAAAGGGAGAAGATTTACAGCTGGTGTTCTGGACTTGGATTTATAGCCTTCTAAACTGTGACCTTGGAAAAGGACATCCTGTTTGGAAAGGCAGAGGGTCAGCAAAGGAGGAGAAAACACTCAGTGAGATGGATTGTGACTGTGACAATGGGCTCAAGTGTGTCAGAGATGGTGAGAACGGCACAGGGTAGGGCATGGTTCAGAACCCAGAACTGTTGCTCAGAGGGTTGCTATGCCTCTAAGTTGACTCAACTACTCTTTTTTTTCTTCTTTTACCTTGTGATATATTCTATTAGCAGAGTATTTAACAGAGAAAGGAAATAAAATCAGAGTAATACTATATTTCAATGAATACATATATCATCTTGGCTGCTGGGTAAATTAGAAATGTGAAAGCAAAACTTTAAAAAAATAATCCAGCAATCCAGACATGTGTATGAATTAAAAGATAATTACATAAAAGAGTTCTCCAACAATAGTAGTAACAAAAGCATCTGTAAGTAACTGCACAGGTTGACAAACTGAGATGAACGTGAATGGGAGGATACTTATGAGTAAATATAGGTTTGTTTGTTTGTTTTTAATTAAATGTAATTTTTTTTCTATGAAACAAGCATAACCCTAATACCAAAACCAGGTAAAGATATTACCAAGAAAGAAAACTACAGATCAATATCTCTGATGAATATTGATGCAAAAATCCTTAACAAATCCTAGCCAATAGAATCCAAAAGCACATAAAAAATTAATTCAACACGACCAAGTGGGATTCATAACAGGTATGCAGAGTTGGTTCAATATAAGAAAAACAATCAACATAATTTGCTATATTAACAAAGTAAATAACAAGAACCATATGATCTTAGCAATTAATGCAGAAAAAACATTTGACAAAATCCAACAACCCTTCCTGATAAAGATAATCAGCAAAATTGGAATAGAAGGGAATTTCCTCAACATATTGAAAAGTGTATATGCAAAACCAAGAGCTAACATCATTCTCAATGGAGAAAGACTAAAAACATTTTCCTTATAAACAGGGACCAGACAAGGATGTCCACTGTCACCACTTCTTTTCAATATTGTATTGGAAATGCTTGCTAGGGCAGTATGAAAAGAGAAGGAAATAAAATGCATCCAGATCAACAAAGAAATGGTTAAACTGTCTCTATATGCAGATTATATGATAGTGTACACACAGAATACCCTAATGGCTCAATAACAACAATAAAAACTGTTAAGAGTTAATAGGCCAATTTAGTAGAATGGCAGGACATAAGATCAATATAAAAAAAATCAATAGAATTCCTCTACAATAACAAAGAGAACTCAGAGAAGGAAATAAAGAAAGCAATACCATTTACAACAGTCAACTACTCTTAATAACAACCCACAAACTGATAAAATAAATTTTTGTTTGCTAAGGAGGGACCGGTCCTTAGAGAGGGACATCATGCTTGGTAGAGTGGAGGGACAGCACAGGAAGGGAAGGCCCTCTATGTGGTGAACTGATTCAGGGTAATCAGGATGGGTGTGTCAGAGACAGTGCGATTGGCACAGGACAGAGCAGAGTTTAGGGCTGTACATAGGGTCGCTATGAGTAGCAAGCGACTTGATGGCACATAACAACAACAACAACAACAACAACAACAACAAACAATCATAGGGTTGCTATGAGTCACCTGAGACTCGACGGCCCTTAAGAACACTACCACCAACAACAGCCTAGAGAAAGAGAGCTAGAAGTTGGCCTAGTGGACAGAAAGCCATGTTCCCAAGCCAAAGGTGGGTGACTCTACTCTGCAGCCCTCTCAGGCCAACCTTTGTTTTTAGTGAAACATTCTTCTAGGTTGTGTAACCCTGGTATGTACACTTGCTGTACAGAGATAACTCGTGGTGGCTGTGAAGCTGAACCATGTTACCCATGGTGGTGGACAGTGTTTGGTGAAGCTCCCTGATTAAAACAAGCTTAGAAGTAGGAGTGGCATCCACTTCTGCAATAGCTTGCCTCTGGAAACCCTATAAATCTGGAGAAAGGACGAAAGTTATACAGGAAGTGTTCAGGACTTCATTCATAGGGTCGCTATGAGTCGCCTGCGACTCAATGGCACGTAACAACACAACAATATAGCTATCCACTTGCGGTTATTCCTGTTATAGCATCACTAGACAATAAAGACAGAATTTGTTTCTGAAAGAGTGGGGTACTGTTCTAACAGATACCTAAAATATGGAAGAAATTTGGGGATTGAGGAATGAGTAGAAACTGAAGGTGTTTCAAGGTGTCTAACAGTGAAAGCTTAGGTTACCTTGAAGAGATCATTGATAGAATAATGGCTGTCAAACAATTTCTGATAAGGGCTCAAAATGCATTGAGGAGGACTATAGAGATTTTGTCATCTTGTTTTTATTATGTGCCATCAAGTTGAGTACAGTTCATAGCAACTCTATGAACAACATACCTGAACTCTGTCCTTTTCTGTGCCATCATCATCTCTGACACACTTGAGTCCATTGCTGCAGTCAGTGAGGTCAATCCATCTCACTGAGGGTCTTCGTCTCTTATGCTGACTCACACCTTTCCAAGAAGAATGGTCCTTTCCAAGAAATAGCCTCTCCTTCATTCCTATTCAATCTGTATGCTGGTAAAATAATCAAGAAGCTGGACTTTATGAAGAAGAGTGTGGTATCAGGATTGGAGGAAGAGCCACCAACAATCTTCATTATGCAGATGGCACAACTTTGCTTGCTGAAAGCAAGGACTTGGGGCACTTGCTACAGAGGCTCAAGGCCTGCAGCCTTCAATATGAGCATCTAACATTGAGAAAGAAAAAAAACCTCCTCACCACTGGGCTAACGAGCTACCTCGTGGTAGATGGAGAGAAGACAGAAATTGTCAATGATTTAATCTTGCTTGCATCCAAAATCAACACCCTTTGTACTAGCAGTCAGGAAATCTGGACATATACAGCACAGGGTAAGTCAGGAACCTCTCCAAAGTCCTGAGGAGCAATGATGTCAGTGTAAAGACTTGTATGTGCCTGATTCAAGCTACCATCTTTTCAGTCATTTTCTGTGAGCTGAACAGTGGATAAGGATGACAGATGAAGAATCAATGCCTTTGAACTGTATTATTAAAGTGCTGAATATATCCCATGGTCTGCCCAAAGAACCAACCAGCATGCTCTTTGGAGTCAAGGGTGGTGAAGGAAGGTCTCATATACTTTGGACATGTTGCTTCGGAAGGCTATTCCTTGGAGAGGGGCATTATACTTGCAAAGGCAGAGGGTCAGTGAAAGAGAGAAAGATACTCAACAAGATGGATTGACGCACTGACTGCAGCAATGGACTCAAGTGTGTCAGAGATTGTGGGGATGGCACAGATAGGATAGGGTTCAGATCTATTGTTTGTAGGGTAGTTACGAGTTGTACTTGAATTGACAGCACTTAACAACAACAAGCAACATGTCATATTAGAGAAGGCATATAAGAAGGTGATGGAATGTTGCTAGACATGTTATTGTTGTTGGTGGTGGTGGTGTTATGTGCCGTCGAGTTGCTTGCAACTCATAGCAAACCTATGTACAACAGCCCTAAACTCTGTTCTGTCCTGTGCCAATCACACCGTCTCCAATACACCCACCCCGATTACCCTAGTCACTGAATCAATCCACC
>NW_006399814.1:15887765-15889175 GCF_000299155.1 Elephantulus edwardii
CCCCACCCCAATGCCAGCCTCATTCTACAACAGTGGCACCATATAGCATTTGTCCCTTTGTGACTGAGATACCTCACTCAGCATAATGTCCTCCAGGGTCTAGTTATTTTTCAAGCTTGGAACTGAACTCATCTCCATAGCTCATCTCTCGGCCAGAAAAGAGACAAGTGCATAAGGTGAACAGTAACACCAGGGAGGAATGTACTCCTTAGCACAATCAGCCGTATGAGATTGAAGAGCTTTCATTTGATCAAGGTGCCTCAAAAGGCACAAAGGGCTAGAAAAGAAGGACAAATGAAAAGAGGAACACAGAAAGAAATTGGAAGAGGGTTATCAATTGGGAAGATTACAGTCACAAAATATATTTTGTATGATGTTTGATGGAAAGCTTACTTGTTCTGTAAAATTTCACCCAAATCATACTGAACCTTTTTTTAAAAAAAATGAGCTGTGGTAAATAAAAACAGAACTAAAGACACATGACCTAGAATGTTCACCAAGGATGTGGCTACCCAACTTTTAAAAAAGAGATTAACAAAACGTAACTGATGAATTTAATAAAATACCACAACAGAAGAGTCATCAGCTTAGACTGAAGGAGATAAGGAAAGAATGAAAGGAGAGGAAATCTGTCTGGCTCTTTGAAATTCTACAGGCTTCTCTGATATACTTGAGCCCATTGTTCCAGTCACTGTGTCAATCCACTTCCTTGATGGTCTTCCTCTCTTTAGATGATCCTCCCCATTACAAGGTCTGATATTCTTTTCCAAACACTAGTTCTTCCTAACAACATGCCCAAAGTTATTGTTGTTGTTATGTGCTGTCAAGTCGCTTGAGACTCATAGCAACCCTATGTACAACAGCCCTAAACTCTGCTCTGTCTTGTGCCAATCGCACTGTCTCTGACATATCCACCCCCATTACCTCAATCACTGAATCAATCCACCTCATAGGGGGCCTTCCCCTCCTGTGCTGTCCCTCCACCCTCCCAAGCATTATGTCTCTCTCCAAGGATCTATCCCTCCTTACAGCATGTCCAAAATATGTCAGACAAAGCCTCAGAATCCTTGCCTCCAAGGAACAGCCAAGTTTAACCCTTTCCAGGAAGAATCTGTTTATTTTCCTAGCAGTTCATGGTACCCTCCATACTCTTCTCCAGCACCACAGCTAAAGGGCATCAATTCTCCTTCTCTCCTCCTTAGTCATTGTCCAACTCTCTGGTGCATAACAAGTGATGGCAAAAACCATGGTCTGTATCAGATGCACCTTAGTCTCCAGAGAGACACCATTGTTCTTCACTACTTTGGAGAGGTCCCTAACAGCAGACTTTGCCATGGCAACATGTCTTCTAATTTCCTGGCTGCTGGTGCTGGGAGTGTTGACTGTGGAGCCAAGCAAACTGAAGCTGTG
>NW_006399814.1:15918126-15918727 GCF_000299155.1 Elephantulus edwardii
GGACACAGAAGAATTTCATGAAACAATGTACGAGCAAGAGCTTGTGGTGATGAAGTAAGAATTCTGTTCAAGCTGCTCTGAAAGAATTGGCAAAATACAAGATCCCAGGAATTGTCGGCATACAGATTGACATATTTCAACAAGCAGACGATACCCTGGTTGTGCTCACCAAGTTGTGCCAAGAAATCTGGAGGACAACCATTTGGCCAACTGAGTAGATATGTGTTTCCATTGCAAAGAAAGATGACCCTACAGAGTGTGAAAATTATTGAACAAAATCACTAGTATGACATGCAAGCAAGATTCTGCTGAAAATTATTCAAAAACGACAGGTAGAGCACATCAACAGAGAACTACCAGATGTACAGGCTGGGTTTAGAAGAGGCTGTGATACTAGGGAAATCACAGCTAATGTTAGATGGATCTTGCCTGAAAGCAGAGTACCAGAGGAATGTCTATCTGTGTTTCATTGGCTATGTAAAGACATTTGACTGTGTGGATCACAGCAAACTGTGGCTGACTCTGAGAAGAATGGGAATTCCAGAATACTTGATCATGTTTATGTGACACCTATACTCAGGCCAGGAGGCAGTCATCAGAA
>NW_006399814.1:15920752-15939634 GCF_000299155.1 Elephantulus edwardii
GTCTGACATACTTTGGACATGTTGTAAGGAGAGACAGGTCTTTAGAGAGGGACATCATGCTGGGTAGAGTGGAGGGACAGCGCAGGAGGGGAAGACCCTGTGTGAGGTGGATTGATTCAGTGACTGGGGTGATCGGGATGGGCGTGTCAGAGGCAATGAGATTGGCACAGGATAGAGCACGATTTAGGGCTGTTGTACATAAGGTCGCTATGAGTCGCAGGCGACTTGACAGCACATAACAACAACAACAAACAACATATTCCTCCTAAACAGTTCTCTCCCTCATCTGTTTCAAGTTGCATAGTGAAATAGACTGGGCAAGGGGGTGGGGGTGGGGGTGGGGAGAGGGGATCGTATAACAATGAAATAATTTTTTTTTCTTTTCAAAGATAAAAGCAAACTGGGGGAGAGAGTTGGGTAGGGAGGAAAGTGTGCAACTATGAAAGAATAGAAATCCAAAGTCTCTGTAAACTTTCATTAAAATAAGCTTTCAAAAAATTCATTGTTGCACAAATTCCTTCCTCGTCCTGCCTCCCAGTCCAATTTGCTATGCATCTCTTGTTCTGAAATTTTATCATCCAAATAATACATAATTATATATTCCTTTTAAACTATTCTTTCCCTCATCTGTTTCAGTGCAGTGTCCACTTAAATAAACTTATTAAACAACTTTGAACAGTCCAATTCCACATTCTCACTCATTCCTACAGTTAAACTTTTCCTAATTCCATAATCCGTTAATCTATGGACTTGAGCCTGCAGTGTCCTTTCTGAATTATTAATTTCTTTCTATGTTAGCATTTCACTGCTTCAATTCCTGCCACTTTATGATGTATTTTAATATCTTACAGGGTAAATCTCCCACTACTGTTCTTCTTCAAAGTGATCTAGAATATTTTTCCATCTAAATTTTAGAATCCACTTACCAAGTCCCCTGAGAAGGTCTACAGTGATTTTAACTGGAGTGGAATTTAAGAATAGTTGGAGGAGAGTGGTATTTATTTAATCTATTCATATGGCATGAGTTCTTTCCATCCCTTGTTTATCCCCAATAATATCAGAGTTTCATTTATTTTGTGAGGAATTTTTTTTTAAAAATTAACATTTCCTAGATGACTCATGCTGTGATATTTGAGAAAGTTAATGAATTTTGTTTGTTCATCTTATATCTGCTACATCACTCAATACTTCTATTTAGAATTTGTATACCAAGAGATAATAAAAGTTTGCCATTGGCTCTTTGTATAGATGAAGATCTATATGAAGATAGGTAGACAGATAGATGTAGGTGCAGCAAACGTTCCTGTGTCTATAATAGATCATCCAGGAGGCATGGTCATGAAAACCTCTTAGCCATAACCTGCATTCTCCTGAGGCTGAGATACTGGACCTGAGGACTTGATGTCTTGGACTGGGGTTGGAGGATATAGGTCAATTAGCAAAACATTGTTCATAAAGGCAATGTTCTATATTCTACTTTAGTGAGCAGCAACTAGAGTCTTAAAAACCTGTGAGTCAGAGCTTCTGGTTTCTTTCTGTCCAAAATAAAGGAGAGTGAGGAGAACCAAAGACTCAAGGGAACAATTAGTCCAGAGATTAATGGACCACAGAAACCAAGATCTCCACTCATCTGAGACCAGAAGAACTGACTGGGGCCTGGCTCCTGCTTCTGAGAACTCTGTGATCCCAACAAAAAGTACTAGTGAGAATGGAATTAAAGTGTAGAAAAAGATTCAAATTCTTTCAGAAGACCAGACATACCAGTCTAATAGAGACTGATTGGGACATCAGTAACTGTAGCCCTGAGACACCCTTCTAACTTCGTACTGAAGCCACTTCCAGACAGCACATTTCAGCCACATAAAAGACAGGCTTATAAAGTGAACAGTAACACCCGGAAGAAGAGGTTTCTCAGAACAGTCAACTATGAGAGACAAAAGGGCAGAGTTTGCTCCAAAAAACAAAATCAAGAAGGCAGAAAGCAGCAGGAAGACTGCGTGAATGGAAATGGGGAACCCGAGGCGGTAACAAGGAGGGTGCTGACACACTGAGGATCACAGCCAATGTCATGGAACAATAGCTATAATGCTGAGTAGGAAACGAACATGTTCTGTAAACTTTCACCTAAACCACAATTTTTTTGAAAAAAGGTCTTTTGGTATATTTTTTGAAGAGGCAATATAATATCATGGCTAAGTATGCCAGCTCTAAAGTCAGGCGGCCTGGCTATCAGGTCTGCCCTGCTAATGACGTGTTATATGACTTTGGTCAACTAACTCTGCATCTCTGTTATTTCCTTATCTACAAAGGTGAGTTTGATGCCAAAACTTAACTTCTTAAGTAAGTTAAGACATGTTGTTGCTATGGACTGTAGAGTCAGAACCGACCCATAACTGATCCTCCAGTGAGTTTTCAGAGGCAGTTAATTACATAGGAAGAGATTGTCCATCCTTCTCCCACGGAGCAGCTGGTGGCTTCTAATTGGGTCCCTTCAGGATTGCAGTACAGCTTCTTGTCACTATGCCACCAGAGCTTCCTGAGTTAAGACATGTAAAGCATTTAATATAATGCCTAGTAGTAAATAAGCAAAGAGTAACAATTATCAGCATCATTGTTTATTTTATATATAATTTTTTAATATATGATACTGTTTATTTTCTATAAATATGTTTATATATAGTTGTTGTTGTTGATTGCCTTAAGAGTCGAGCATGACTCTTAGCAACCCTATGAACAAAAGGCCTGAAGCCCCTCTACAACTATCGACATTTATCAAAGTTCATAGAGTTTCTGGAGGCATGTTAGGATTTCCAATACAATGTTGAATTATGGTGGTTGTATCAGGCAGCCTTATAGTATTCCTGGTTTTAATAAAACTTCACTGTTAAATGTGATGGTTGCTATAGGTTTTTGGTATAATCCTCAGTCATTTTGAGAATGCTGTCTTTCAATCCTGGTTTTCTAAGAGTTTTTCTTATGAGTCCCCTGTTGAGGTGATAATATTATAATTAATTCAATAGTGTGGGCAATTATGTTGGTAGTTTTCAGGTACCAGATTGCTATACTTTTTTAAAAATAATTTTTATTGCGATTTTAGCAAAAATTTACAGAACATGTTGATTTTCATTCATTCATTGTTGGACATTTTCCTCCCTAATCCCCCCTCCAGTTCGCTTTTCTCTTTAAAAACTTCATTCATTGTTGCATAATTTCTACCCCTACCCAAGTTCACTTTGCTATGCACCTCTTATTCTGGACTGTTGTCATGAAAATAATGCCTAATCATGTATTCTTTTCGAACAGTTCTTTCCTTCACCTATTTCAATGCAGTGTTTATTATTTATCCCCTCTTTTCTTAGTTTCCCCTCCAACTCCATGTCAGTCCTGTTTTATAACAGTGGCATTATGCAGTTTTTGTCCTTCTGTGACTGAGATATTTCATGCAGCACAATGCCCTCCAGGGTTACCCATTTTGTGTAATATTTTATGAGTTCCTTATTTTTCAGTGCTGTGTAGTATTCCATTATGTGACTACATTACAAGTTCTCTATCCATTCATTTGTTGATGGGCACTTGGGTTCCTTTCATCTCTTTGATGTGCATATATCTGTTTGAGTGGCACTTCTCGTTTCTTTAGGGTATATTCCTAGTAGTAGAATTGCTGAGTCAAATGGTATTTCTATTTCCAACTTTTTAAGAAAGTGTCATACTGCCTTACATAGTGATTACACTATTTTACATTCCTACCAACATTGAATAAGGTTTCAATTTCTCCACAACCTCACTACCATTTGTTGTTTGCTGCTCTGCTGAACTTTGCTATTGTTACTGAGGTGAGATGATATCTCACAATTGTTTTGATTTGCATCTCTCTTAGAGGTAGGGATTTTGAACATTTCTTCATGTGTTTGTCCACCATCTGAATGTCTTCTTTGGTGAAGTGTCTGTTCATGTCTTGTGCCCATTTTTCAATTGAGTTGTTTACCTTTATATTGGTGAGATACTGGAATATTTTATAAATTCTTGACCCACACTTCACATCATACTCAGAAACCAACTCAAAGTGGATCAAGGATCTAGGAGTAAAACTAAGAACTATAAACTTCATCAGAGAAAAACTTGGAAGAACTCTAAAAGTCCTAATCCACACATAAACAGTCTTCCAAGCATCCTGAAAAACTTATAGCCATAAGATAATAAAA
Organism: Elephantulus edwardii; assembly: GCF_000299155.1. Classification (NCBI taxonomy): domain Eukaryota; kingdom Metazoa; phylum Chordata; class Mammalia; order Macroscelidea; family Macroscelididae; genus Elephantulus; species Elephantulus edwardii. The sequence continues at coordinate 15,924,955 of NW_006399814.1, forward strand.
TAGATGAATGGAACTTTCTAAGAATCAAATCCCCATGCATATCAAAAAACTTCTCCAAGTGGGTAAAAAGGAAAGCCACAGACTGGGAAAAAATATTTGGTCATGACATGTCTTATAAGGGACTTTCCTCACATTCTTAGGACACTTCTTCCTTGACTATAAGCTACTATTCTTTCAATTAAATTTAATGACATTTCATTTCCACTGAGCTCATTGCAGTAAATGTTTCCACCTTTAGTGTACTTAGCCTCTGGACTGGGTTACGTGCTCCTTCTCTCTGCACCCACACTACACTGTCTTTTCCTAACATCTCTCTAGCTTTATACTTAATGGTTGGTGTTTTGAGTACATATATCTTTCATCATATATGCATCAGTTCACCCCTACTTGAGGAAGAGGATTTAGATATTTATCATTGCCTCTCCTGTGCCCATAGAGAACCTAGCTCAAAGCAGGCCTTTGGGAAATAGGTCTGATCCATGTGGATGTGCTTGTCTATTAGCTGACAAGTCCAGGCACTGATTCCCTACCCTAGTTTAGCTTGTTGGCCAAGTTCATCATCCAGACAAGAGCTATGCTGAGGCTTGTGGATCCCACTTGCTGTGGGACATGGGAAGCCACACCTCCTCCTAGCTGCCCCTGTCTGTTTGTTATGCTTGAGTAGCCAGTAGAGAGCTCAGCTCTCTCTAGGATCGTCCACATCTTCAGGTTCAAGGATCTTCTCTATTTCTAGCAAGACATGCTCAGATGTGGAAACAGAATTCATCAGCACCCTTAGTTGGGTGCTCATATAACTCTTCAACAGGAATTATTTTACTTGTTATGAGCCGTTGAGTCACTGGTGACTCATAGCGACCCTATGTACAATAGCCCTGAAACCTGCTCTATCCTGCGCCAACCTTATTGTCTCTGACACACCTATCCTCATTACCCCAGTCACTGTATCAATCCATCTCATTGAGGGTCTTCCTCTCCACCCTTCCAAGCATGATGTCCTTCTCCAAGGACTAGTCGCTCCTTACAACATGTACAAACTATGAAGCCTCGGAATCCTTGTCCCCAAGGGGAAGTCTGATTTCAGCCTCTCCAGGATGAAGCTGTTTGTTCTCTTGGCAGTCCATGATATATTCAACACTCTTCTCCAGCACTACAGCTCAAAGGCATCAATTCTCTTTCTAGCATTCTTGGTCATTGTCCAGCTTTCTCTGACACAAGCAATTGCAAAGATCTGGATAAGGTGCACCTCAGCCTCCTGACTGACATCATTGCTATTCAGTACTCTAGATATGTCCCTGACAGCAGACTTTCCCAAAGCAATCCATCTTTTGATTTCCTGACTGCTGGTACCTAGAGTATTGATTGTTTGAAGTATTGAGTATTGAAGCCAAGCAAACTAAAGTTGTTAGCAATCTCATTCTCTTCACCATCTATCATAGTACTGTCAATTGGTCCAGTGGTGAGAATCTTTGTTTTCTTGATATTGAGCTTTAATGCATATTGAAAACTGCAGTCCTTGACCTTCTGCAGCAAGTGCTTTAGGTCCTCCTCAGTTTCAGCAAGCACGTTTGTGTCATCTGCGTATTACAGATTGTTGATGATAAGTCTTCCTCCAATCTTGATGCCACACTCCTCATAGAGCTCGGTCTCCTGGATGACCTGTTCTGCATATAGATTCAAAAGGTATGGAGATAGGACACATCCCTGGCATACAAACTTCGCCATGTTTCCTTCCTCTGTTCTGATGACTGCCTCAGATTTCACATAAGCACAGTCAACTGTTCTGGGATTCCCATTCTTTTCAGGGTTAGTCACAGTTTGTTGTGATAAACACCGTCAAACATTTTTGTGTAGTCAATGAAACACAGATAGAAACACAGATAGGCTGGTAGTCTCTGCTTTCTAACATTAGCTATGATTTCCCTAGTACCACAGCCTTTTCTAAACCCAGCCTGCACATCTGGCAGTTCTCTGTTGATGTGCTTTTCCAATTGTTTTTGGATACTTTTCAGCAGAATCTTGCTTGCATATGATAGTAATGAGTTTGTTCAATAATTTCCACACTCTGTCAGGTCACCTTTCTTTGGAATGGGAACAAATATAGATCTCTTGTAGTCATTTGGCCAGGTGATTGTCCTCCAGATTTCTTGGCAAAACTTGGTGAGCACATCCAGGGCAGCATCTGCTTGTTGAAACATGTCATCAATTCCTGAGGCCTTGTTTTTTTGCTAAATTCTTTCAGAGCAGCTTGAACGTCTTCCTTCATCACCACAGGCTCTTGCTTATACATCGTTTCATTAAATTCTTCTTTGTCAGTCAATTCCTTTTTATACAGTGACTCTATATACTCCTTCCATCTTCTTTTAATGCTTCCTGGATTATTTACTATGCTGCCCAAAGCATCCTTAAATGTTGCAATTCGAGGCTTGAATTTGTTTTTCAATAAATTTAAGAAATGCTGAGCGAGTTCGGCGCTTTTGATTTTCCGACTCCAGCTCTTTGCACATTTCATTATAATACTTTACTTTGTCTTCCCATTCTACCCTTTGAAATCTTCTGTTCAGCCCCTTAATGCCTTGATTTCTTGCCTTTGCTTTCGTTTCTCAGCACTCTGGTGCAATATCCAGAGTTTCTTTTGACATCCATCTTGGTCTTTTCTTCCTCCTCTGCCCTTGTAATGACTTCTTGTATTTTTTCTGGATGATATTCTTGATATCCTCCAATTACTCATCTAGTTTTCACTCACTGGTGTTTAAAGCCTCAAACCTGTTCCTGAGATGGTTTTGAAATTCGAGTGTGAATTCTTTTACTAGGTGCTCACAATTCTTCCTAAGTACTTTAGCATCAGCTAGTGCAGGTTGGGAGGAAGCTCTGGGTGCCTAATGGTAAGTAGCCACACTACAATCCCAAAGCCACATGATTTGAATCCACTAGCTGCTTCATAAAAGGAGAGTGGGCAGTCTCCTTCCATGTAATTTACTGCCTATGAAAACCTACTATGAGATTCAGCTATGACTTGGTTCCAACTCTGTGGCATACAACAGCAATGCTGTTGAGAGTGGCACCAGGCATTCTTGTCACCCAGAGATGCCTCAATCTTTGTAAGGGATGGGAGAGGGAAGAGCATCTACAGAGAGACCTCCATTTCAGGCAGGACTCAGAAAGAAGATAGCTCTACCGAGGAGCTTGAAGGAGGTGAAGTCACCAAGGCTCTTCAGTAGTAGGATAGTAAGTAAGTAGAAAGTCTTTCCCAGCCAAAAGCTAAGAGCCCAATTGCTCCACCAGTGCCGTATCAGGAAAACACTGTAGGCTACACTGTCACTCATGTCCATGTTGGAGTTTTGGTTGCAAAGACTAGGCAGTCTGGCTGACGTCATGCTTGTCAATGCTAGCCTACAGATCAAGGTACTCTTCTACCTCCAGTCTGTCCTCTCTGCTGTGCTGTTGAAGGTACTGGGGAAACAGTAGTAAACCTAATGTACAAACCCGCACAACCCCCTAATTTCAAGATGCACCGTAGTGTGTCTCATGGTTTGGGACGATGCCACGTGTGCCTCATCAAGTTGGCGATGGATGATTATTGTCCTCCTCCTGTTCTTCCTCTCCATCTTGTCACAACTCCCAGCATCCTCCAGTGAGAATGCCACCTTCCTGGCAGCCTTGCTCTGTGGAGCCCACCACAGCACTTCCCCATGCCAAGACGTGAGTACTTCAAGTCCCAGTCTTTCTCAGAATTTCTGCTCCTATTCTCGAGATGTTGTCTGATGAAACAAAGGTCATAGTTAGCAAGCCTGAAGCTCCAAAGGGAAAGGTTTATCTGTCTGCTTGTCTTTCCATCATGATTGGGGATTGCCTGTCTTTGGGTCCTCACCTCTTGCACAAGAAATAGGAGTGTCAGCCTGGTTCTTTCTGGCTGTATATGTATGTGTCTCTTTCTCAAATACACTCTGTCTTCAGAATGACTCTTCTTATGTCATGTCACAACTGTAATAGAGAACATTGTCTGGAGTGATTTTTTTTTTTAATAACTGAATCTTTATTTAAGCCTTATGTGCCCACTTAGCATTTTCCACCAACTCGGGGAGCAGAAACTTTCACAGGCTTCACAATTTTTTTATTTAGGCACTGCTTTTGTGGGAGCCTTAGTAGCAGCCATTGTAGTCTTTTTAGATGCTTGTTTGGCCTTTTTTGCTTCCTTGGCAGCCCTGATAGCCTGTCCTCGTTGAGCCTTTCTAACTTCAGGCTTTTGATTCCTCTTGACCATTATATCAGCAAGAGATGCACCAGTGATGGCCCTTTGGAATTTGACTGCTCAGAGGGTTCTTTTTTTTTTTTTTTTTTAATTTCTTCCGACTGGCCCTTTTTGTGCTTCCTTCTGTAGAGGACAGTCCAATTTATCTGCCGTGGATTCTTTTTGGAAAGGAAAGCCGACTCGCATTTTGCATTAAGAAACTGGAACACCTTCCCGTCGGTCCTGGCGTAGCGCCTCCCGTGCCCAGGGTAGATCTTGTACCCGCTGAAACTGCACAGCTCGACCTTCATGGCTGGGACTTCAGGGGAAGCAGGAAGATGGCGAAGAGAAAGAAAGGATTATATAGCCTGGAGTGATTTTTAATCCTCCTTATCCCAAAACTTCTTAGAGTGTTGAGATTGTGCTTATTCCAAGGCTAGAGTCAGGGTCAGGGTGCATTCCAGCGCTGGGCTTGGGGATCACAGAGTAGTTTGGAGCTGAGATTAGGATCAAGCCACAGTTCAGGCCCAAGCTGGTGCTGTCTGAAGGTAGGGAAATAATAGGAGTTAGGACAGGACTAGATTGACAATCTAGGCTTGATCTAGCTCTAGGGTTGAAGTCAGAGCTCAACCTAGAGCAGGAGGAAGAACAGAGACCACTGTGTGCCTTAGAGATGCAGCTGGTGCTCCTGGAGTAAAAGGGGTACCACTGACTTGCTCCACATCCTCAACACAGGATACCTCTGTCACCTTACACACAGGAAACTTGCCAGCTTTGACAAAAACTCTGTGGAAGTCAAGCACTTAGCACTCTTTTGACACAGTTCAAAATTTACTAGGCATAAAGTAGCCTGGATTGCTAAAGAATTAGAGAGAGAGTTGTTCTTTTCTTGTGGTGATCTGCACACTCCAAGGGGGTGCAGGAAGGATGGGCCTGGGATGTCCATGATGCAGTTTCTTTGTATCAATAGAAAAAGCCTTGATCTGCAGGAAAAGTGTGTATTGTATCAATAGAAAAAGCCTTGATCTGCAGGAAAAGTGTGTATGCGGATGTGTGTGCCACCCGTGTGTGCACATAAATGTGTGTGCACATGAGTCCTGGTTTCCGAAGCAGCAGCCCCCTAAGACCCTACTCAGCCATGCCGTGTGCTGCGAGGGGAAAGGTGCCCTTGACTGCCTCAGTTTTGAATTGTCACCATTTTTCATGTGCAGCATCACCTCTGCTTCACCTACCACCATCTCCTAGAAGCAGGCGGGGTGATGGCTAAAGCACCAAGTCTGTGGTTTTCACAACAGGAAGTGATTTAGATGCTGAAAGCTAATTTTAGATAAGTTAATATGGGGTTTTCAAAGAATATTTCAAGGGTGTTTCAGGTTCAAGGCCCAGCCCCATGCTCCTTTTGCCTACAAGGAATTGGCAGTTTTCCACTGTGATTGCCACTATCTAGTTCGGTCAGCTCATGCCTCACTGGGCAGGGCTCTTGGGTGGAAAGCCAGGGCTGGTTTTCCCTGGATTCCATACTGCCTGAGTCATTATTGCTTCTTGGCCTCAGATTCTTGGCAAAGCCCTGATGACTCAGACTAAGGTTGTTTCTAGCCTAGGTGAACATAAACCCCCTTATCCCCAGCTAAAGACTGCCTGGATGCACCTCAGGGTATATCAAGACCATCTGCCCTTACATGGCTGAGACCAAGAACAGAATAGGCTTTTGAGCCAAAGGAAGTGTTCTTTTTGTTGGCAGACACTCATTAGGTATGGATTCTTCTTCAGATAAGTCCATCCTGAGCCTCTTAGAAGATGTTGGAAAACTCATCATTGCTTCAACTCCACAAGTTGTACAACTTGTGGTGGTGACATCAAACACAAAAGAAGCAGAGTAGCAGGCACAGAGCTCCCAGAGCGTCCCAACTCCCTGGAGCTGAGGCCTCATAGGTTAGTGGCACATTCTGTCTCTGCTAAGGCCAGAGCACAGGAAACAGAAGACTGGGGCTTCCTGTTCACCTCTACAAGAGTATACAAAACTCACTTTCACCTGCTGTCCCATCCCTATAGCCTTCAAAGCAACCCCCTGCAGCACAGACTGCCACTCCCTTTACCAGAGTAGAAGTCTAGCTTCAACGCAGTGAGAGAGATGACCTAGGGTCATACAACTAGCATAAACAACATCAAAGGAAGGTCAGGTGATCGCTCTGAACTAGGTTACCAATGAGTGCTCAGCATTTAGAAAAAGAGATATGCAGGTCTGATTTAAGCAAGCAGATAACCATGAGCCCCTGCCACAAACCTGGACCTCTTTAAAGCTGGCTATACGATAAATCAAGTAAGTCTCTGCCACTTGCAGATCTACTCCTTGTCCCAGTTCTGTGTGAAGAGGACTAGCCTGGAAGATGAGGCCAGTTCTAGAGGTCTTCACTGATGAACAGAAGGAGACATTTCTTCCCTGAAAACGCTATTGGCAACTATGCAGTACTCAGGAGTGATGATTTAAAAACAAACAAGCAAGCAAGCAAACAAGCAAACAAACAAACAAACCATATTACATAGGAGAGGCTAGAGAGCATTATACTGACTGAACTAACTCAAGCTTGTAAGGACAAATACTGCATAAGATCATTATTGTAAAAACAGAAAGACATTAAGGTGTGTACGGATATCCAAAGAGGGGAGGGGAGGAGTCAGGGAGTCTAAGGGGAGAGGGGGTATATTATGGGATAACAGAGTTTGGAAGGTGGAAGGAAAGAGTGAATTAGGACAGTTTCAATGAGTATCTGAAAAGACAGGGTAATCATGGGCCTTGATCAATGGTGATTAGTTTTATGACACAATGTATGAGAATAATTATATGAAACAAAATGTGAATTGAAAAAAACCCCTCAAAAATAAATTTTTAAAAATGGCTTTTGTGAGGATTATGAAAACCTCTTTACCTACTATGTGAATGTACAGTTTGAATTAGTTATAAGGTATACTGCAATACTTTTAAAGCCCTGAGATTGTGAATGTGTGTTAACATGATGTATGATACAATTTATCTTTGATCTAAAAAAACCAAAAAAGCTATTAGCAGTCATTCTAAAGGCCAAACCTCAAGCAGCCTTCTCTTGGCCAGAGATTCCCCTGAGGCCAGCAAGACAGGACTGAAGTCCAGCCAGAATCCAGGCTTAACTCAGACCAGGGATAGCAAAGGGGTATTCATTCTCACAAAAGCTCCAGCACCTAAGAAGTCTGATAACGCAGAAGTGTGAGATAAGCCCTGCTTTAAGAGTTCCATACAATGCCTCTTTGACCTATTTTCGAGGGCTGTGGTGGTAGGAGGAATTTTTAGCCACATCATAAAGATTTCTGTGGCCACTTCTGGTAGATCTAGCTCAGGAAGTTGTAATTTTCCACGATCAGATTATTACTCACCAACTCATCCCTACCCCCACCTCCCATCCCCTGAGCTTCAAGCCCTTGGCAGAGATACTACTCAAGTCTCAACAGAAGGCCAGAAACCCTGTGGATCATGAGCACAGATGTTGGACTCTATGTGTGTCTGCCTTGCTTTCTGGTTTCATATCCTCATTCCAATGCTTACCCGGGAGATTACGTTTGAGCAAGAAATCCCTTACAATCTCGATGAAGGGATGTGAGTAGAAAGCAGGTCCCAGAAAGTGACCTGATGGGAAGATCTTGGTGCTGTGAGATAGCGATACTGAGAGGGACCAGTGACCTCTCTGAGACATTTTCATTTTAAGAAGAAAGTCTTAAGTGAAAGGAATATGTTATTTTAGAAAGCATTTTTGGAAAACCACATAAAGTGAGAGTTCTTTGCCCATTAGAGAGATGTGATTGTGTCAGCTGTGTGATAGTCACTCTCCAGAGTGGGTCTCACATGGGGGAAAAGGAGGCAAGATAGCTCCCAAATTCCTGGGCAGCTCATCCTAGTGCATGGTATGCCCTCTGAGAGGCAAACCTGCTCCTGGAGCTGGTGGAGCAACCCAGGTCGAAGGACAGAACAGCTCCTGAACCCTAATGCCAACGCCATGGGGCCAGTCTTTAAAACAAGGATCCTGAAGCTCCATCTTACATAATTCAGGCATGTTTAAGGAGGAACCAGCCCTTGGAGAGGAACATTATGCTTGGGAGGGTGGAGGGAAAGTGCAAGACAGGAAGACCCTGGAAGAGATAGATTGATTCAGTGACTAGGGTGATGAGATATGTCAGAGATAATAAGATTGACTCAGGATATAGCAGAGTTCAGGGCTGTTGTGCACAGGTTACTATGAGTCACAAGCAAATCGATGGCACATAACAACAACAACTAGTTGGTGACATTTTCCTAAAAGGGAAAGCCCAGCATGGGTGGGGTGAGAGGCTTCCTCCAGCCTCTATGCAGGCCTCTCCTCTTCAAACCTGCAACAACAAGCTTGGCCTTTGTGATGGTCTCTCATTCCAAGCATGTCAGGGTAGACAAGGACTCGGGAATTGGAGGTTGTTGCCTCATAGGGAAGCAGAGATGTGGTGGCATTAGAGAAACTGGTCTTTTCCTGTTCTCGTCTCTAGCAGAAACAGTTTAATTGTGCTTTTATTTCTATGTTTTAAAGTAACACCTCTCACTTGTCATTGTCTTGCTGGACAATTCTGTCAGGTGGCATGATATAGTTTGTAAAGTCCTCGTTTGGTGAACACCATCTGTGTGGGTGATCATCTAAAATGTAGCTGTTGGGTCCTATTTATCTGGTGCAAAAGAGAATGAAAGAAATCCAAAACAGAAAAGAAACTGGACATTAGGAATAATTGTCTCCACGAACTAATGCCATCTCTAACCCTGAGGCCAGAAAAACTAGATGGTACCTCGCTGCCACCACCCTAATCAGAGTCACAATAGAGGAATACTGAAAAGAGAAAAATATGAATCAGAACTTCCGATTTTCAAATAATCCAGACAGGACTCCTGGAGATTGGAGGAATCTCTGACACTGTTGTTTTGAGATAAACTTTAAACCTTGAATTGAAAATATAATTTCAATCCACCTTTTAACTAAATAGCAGGGTAGCATAAAATACCTAAAGCGTCACCTTTTTGTACTGTACTCTTTTTAAAGATTGCCTAAAATCAGACCAAGCAGTCAACCATTACTCTAATGAATAGATTAGAAGGTTGAGAGGAAATGTGACCAAGTTAATGAGAATGGTAGAACTAAAGTGGAATTGAGAATACCGACACAACGTGAAGAATGTAGCCAAAGCTACTAAACACTGTATGTAGAAATTGAGTGGGAGCCTGTCCTTTGTATACTTTCACTAAAAGTACAATGAAATAATTTTTTAATAAAACAAAGTGACCTCTTGCTCTAAGTGCCTGGACACTGCCTTGATTCTAGAGGGGTCAGGGACTAGCTCAAAATCACAGATGTTTGGGAGCCTACGAGCACCATTTTCAACCATATAGAAAGACATAGCTACCCACTATCTCAGAGTCCCCAGAGCTGATAACAGGTTGCAAGGACTGAGAAGTAACTCAAACTCAAAACTTTGAACTTCAAGACCACACAGTCTTCTCAGGGAAGAGGTTCGAGGAAGAGCCTGGTTTGCCACAGGTGGGGAAGTGGGAGTAGAAAATGAGCAGGTACTGCCACATTCCAGGCCGCTGTAGCAGGAGACTTGTCGGTTGAATTACAGCTTGTGTACAAACCACAGATACAAATTTGAGAGGATAGTTGGGTACAAATAAGGTAGCCACTCTGCCCTTGGAAAACAAGAGTCTGACTTCATGGGAAAGTGATTCTTCTAAATAACATCGGTGGGTAAGTCCCAGACATTACTGTAACGCTGGCAAACATCCTTTTCACAGTGTTTCTCACAGTTCTCCACCTTTATAAACAAAGCTGACCACAGCCAATGCCTCCCTGGGTGACTCAGGCCCACTGCTCAAATTGGTCTTTACATGCTGCTAAATCCATCTGAGGATGCAGGTGCAGCTGAGAAGGAGACAGCCCTGAGTTCACATTGTTATAGATTGAATTATAAATACATTATAAATCTTAACTCCTGTACTTGTGGAAAAAGGAGCCCTGAGGGCACAGGTGTTAAACATTCTAACCAAAAGGTTAGTTAGAACCCACCAACCACTTGAAGAAGAAAGATATGGCAGTCTGCTTTAGTAAAGATGCATAACCCTGGAGAGCACATGAAGCAATTATACTCTGTTCAATAGTTGGCACAAGTCAGCTCTATGAATCAGAATTGACTTGAAGGCAACGAGTTTGATTTTATTTTCTACCTGGGGGGTGGGGTAATCTTATTTTCAAAATAGAATTTTCTTTTCTATTTTAGTGATGTAATAGCATGATAAAATAGTCATAAAAAACAGTCAAGTCAGATATAAAAGAAGCAGATTAGATAAGGAGGCCCAGATGAGCAAAGATTGATGCAATGTGGAGGTCAGCTGGGGATCAGGAAAGAAGTGGAAAAAGACAAGAATTTTCCCCCAGAAAGTACAAAGAAAGCCATTCTCTAAAATTATGCCTGAATTTAGACTTCTAGCCATCTAAAATATGAGAAAATAAATTAAAGTTTGATAAAAACCACCCATCCACTCATGATACTTCTTCTGTTAAGAGATTAGACAACAACAAACCAAGAAAACCTCTATGTTCACTTATGCAAAAGTCGCAGAGGCCAACATGCTTTTGAATTCCATGCCTATTTCTTCCTGAAGAAGTATTTAGGGAGAAAGGGTCTTAAGATTGGAGTCCAGAGAAAAGCCTCTCAATCCACTTCTCCTGTGATGCCTGTTCCTTCCTATGCTCCCGCTGGAGGTGAGGAAATACCCGGGCCTGACAGGGCCCTGGGACCTGTAAGGGCTTTTCTACTCTCCATGAACTCAGCAGAAGCTGCAAACTGGGTAGGCAGGTAGGCCAGAGCTGCCTTCTCCCGAGAGAGCCAGTGTCCGAGTTCCTGTGGATCCCAAAGATCGTATAAATCTTTCGCCTTTTACTAAAGATTTCTGTGGAGAGGAACAACTCTGAGTCTTTAACCAATTTTTTTGAGGCCTTGTCTCGTCAGAGCTGAAAAAAAAAAAGATTGGAGTCCATGGTGGTCAAGACAGCGTGGTACTGGTACAATGACAGACACATAGATCAATGGAATAGAATTGAGAATCCAGAAATCAGCACGTCTACATATGGTCAACTGATTTTTGACAAGGAGATGAAGTCGGTTAAGTGGGAATGGTGTTGGCAAAACTGGAAAACTATCTGTAGAAAACTCAAGCAAGATCCATACCTTACTCCACACACAAAAACCAACTCAATGTGGATTAAGGACTTAGGACTAAGTCCAAAGACTATAAACTTAGAGTAAAGCTTGGAAGAACTATAGAAATCCTAATCCAACACATAAACAGTCTTACAAACATCCTGAAAAACCTACAACCAGGAGTGGGAAAAATAGATGAATGGGACCTTCTAAGAATAAAATCCCTTTGCATATCCAAAAACTTCTCCAATAGGGTGAAAAGGGAAGCCATAGACTGGGAAAAAATATTTGGCAATGACATGTCAGACAAGGGACTTATATCTAGAATTTATAGAATACTCGAGCACCACAACAAGATCAAGGTAAACAACCCAAATGCAAAAAGGGCACATGATATGAACAGACACTTCACCAAAGAAGACATTCAGATGGCAAACAAACACATGAAGAAGTGTTCAAAATCCCTAGCTCTAAGAGAGATGCAAATCAAAACAACTATGAGATATCATCTTACCCCAGTAAGAATAGCAAAATTCAAGAGAGTAGCAGACAGCAAATGCTGGCAAGGTTGTGGAGAAACTAAAACCCTTATTCACTGTTGGTGGGAGTGTAAAATGGTGCAACTATTATGGAAGGCAGTATGGAGCTTTCTCAAAAAGTTGCAAATAAAAAAAAAAAAAAAAAAAAGTTGCAAATAAAAATACCATTTGACCCAGAAATTCCACTCCTGGGAATAAACACTAAAGAAACTATAACTGCCACCCAAGCAGATATATGTACACCCATATTTATTGCTACTTTCTTCACAATAGCAAAGAGTGGCCATTAACAAATGAATGGCTAGAGAAGCTGTGGTATATTCACACAATGGAATACTATGCTGCATTGAAAAACAATGAACTCATGAAATATACAAAATGGGTGGCCCTGGAGGACATTATGCTGAGTGAAATATCTTAGTCACAAAAGGACAAATACTTCATAGTACCACTGTTGTGAAATGGGACTGACGTCGGGGTTGGGGAGAATCTAAGAAAACAGGGGATATTGAAACAGATGAGGGAGAGAACTGTTTAAAAAGGAATACAAGATTACAGAAAAAAGAAATCCTTATTAAAGGGGACAGTAAACTGGGGGAATTGTATTACAATGAAAGAATTTCTTTTTTCTTCAAAGAGAAAAATTAACTGGGAGGAGCAGGGAGGAAATTGTGCAACAATGAATGGGGGAAAATTAAATGGAAAGAATATGGTATAAAAATATATATGTTTCATTAAAAATAATTTTAAAAAACCATTTAATTAGGAAAAAAAAAAGATTGGAATCCAAGATACATAGCTTCAAATTCTGACTCTGGTACCTCTCAGTCACCAGAGTTAGGACTATTTCTTAACTTTTTTGCTTGTTTGTTTGCTTTTTTAAATGACTTTCAAAGTCATTCATCCATTCACTCATTAAATATTACTTGAACATCTATGTGGCACATACTAGCTTAGGCACTTGGAATTAATTAGTAGAAAAAAGCAGAAAAAAAAAATGCCTGCCTTTAGAGACATGTACATAGCTGGGGAGGCACAAAATAAACTGTGAAACCTAAACAATCTGTTGTTGTTTTTAGGTGCTGTTGAGTTGAGTACAACTCATAGCAACCCTATGAGCAAAAGATCTGAACCCTGTTCTATCCCGTGCCATCCTCAGATTTCCTGACACACAAGAGCCTATTGCAACAGTCACCATGTCAATCCACCTGGTTGGTGGCCTTCCTTTCCTTTGCCAACCTTCCTCCCTTCCCAGCATCACGTCCTTCTCCAAAGAATAGTCCCTCCTAGCAACGTGCCAGAAGTATTTGAGGCAAAGCCTCATCATTCTTGACTCCAAAGAGCTCTCCAGCTGCATCCTCTGTTCATTGCCTATCTGTTCATTCTCTTGACCTTCCATGGGATGTTCAATACTCTTCTTTGACACCACATCTCAAAGGCATCAATTCTTTATCTGTCATCCTTATTCATCATCTAGCTCTCAGATACATAATAAGTAATGGGAAAGACTGTGGCCTGAATCAGATGCACCTTAGTCCTCAAACTGACATAATTTCTTTTCAATAATTTGGAGATGTCACTAACTGCAGATTTCCCCAGTGCAATGTGTCTCCTTATTTCCTGACTGCTGATATCAGGGTGTTAATTGTGGATCCAAGCAAGATAAAAGTGCTAACAGTTTCACTCTCCTCTCCACTGCTTGTCTGCTAAGAATCTTTGTTTTCTTAACATTGAGATGTAATACACTCTCAGGGATGCATTCCTTGATCTTCTGCAACAAGTGCTTAAAGTCCTCCTCATTTTCAGCAAGCAAGGTTGTGTCATCTGCATAACACAGGTTATTGATGAATCTCCCTCCACTCCTGATGCCACTCTCCTCTTCATAGAGTTCAGCTTCTCAGATAATTTGCTCAGCATACAGATTGAATAGATATGGAGAGAGAATACAACCCTGACACAGTCCCATCTCAATTTTAAACCATAGAGTGTTCCCCTGCTCTGTTTGCACAACAGCCTATAGGTTCAGGTATAGGTTCCACATGAACACAATTAAATGCTCTGGGACTCCCATTCTTCTCAATGTCAGCCATGACTTGTTATGATTCACACAGCCAAATGCCTTTGCATAGTCAAGAAAGTATAAATAGACATTCTTCTGGTATTTCTTACTTTCAGCCACGATCCATTTGACATCAGTAGTGATATCCCTGGTGCCATGACCTCTTCTAAATCCTGCTTGAACTTCTGGAAGTTCCCTATCTGTGTACTGTTCTAGCCTTTTTTGAGTAATCTTCAGCAGTATTTTGCTTGCATGTGGTATCAGTGATATTCTTCAATAGTTTCACATTCAGTTGTATCACTTTTCTTGGAAATGGGAACAAATATGGACATTTTCCAATCCATTGGCCTGACAGTTTTTCTGCAAATTTCCTGGCATAGACTAGTGAGTGCATCTAAGGTTGAATCTGTTAATTGAAACAAGTCAATTGGAGTCTACAGCTTGGAGCAGTTATATTCCGGAGGGTGTTTTTTATTTACTTGGAAGCTGGGTGTAAACAGTTTGGACTTTTTTAATTTAATTTTGTTTTCTGTTATCAATCAACGATCTGTTAGAAAGGGAAAATCTGAAAGCCAAACTCATTGCTCTTGAGTCAATTTTTTAAAAAATTAT
>NW_006399814.1:15943299-15957216 GCF_000299155.1 Elephantulus edwardii
GTCGTCTTCGGTGAAGTGCCTGTTCATATCCTGTGCCCATTTTTCTATTGGATTCTTTACCTTTATCTTGTTGTGGTGCTCAAGTATTTAATAAATTATGGATATAAGTCGCTTATCTGATATATTATTACCGAATACTTTTTCCCAGTCAGTGGCTTCTCTTTTCACCCTGTTGGAGAAGTTTTTGGATGTGCATAGGGATTTGAGTCTTAGAAGATCCCATTCATCTATGTTATCTTCTCCTTGTTGTAGGTTGAGTCAGTTTTTATTTATAGCAACTGTTTATGACAGCTAAATTGTCCATAAGGGTTTCCAAGACTGTAAATCTTTATGAAATCAGACAACCTAATCTTTCTCCCTTGGAAAAGTTGAAGCCAATTTTTTTTATAGAATTTTTATTTTATACTGGTTTACTTACAAAGTTTGTATGTGCTGTTTTTCACACTGGGTCTTTCTTATTTTCTTTACTCGCCTCTCTGTTCACCCACAATTGTGTGACCTTATGATTACATCTCCCTCTCATCCTCACACCTCTGCTCCTACCCTCCCCCTTTTAGATGCTCATACAAGTTTTACTAGTTATCTATTTTTACAATAACGGTCTTATCCAATATTTGTTCTTATGAGGCTGAGTTAGTATTTCTCCAGTTCCTGTCAAGTTAGGTAGTAATTTTTAAAATCATTGCTCTTGTGTGCCTCATCATGTGAATGTACCATCATTTCTCAATCCATTCGATTGTGGTTGGACATTTGGAACCCAAATTTTTCATCTCTGTAACACCAGGGCTAGACAATAACAAATGCTATTTTCAAAAAGTATAGCAAGAAAGAACTTAGGATACTGAAAGCAGTGTGAAAGCGGTTGAATCTTAAATAGGACATGTAGGACAGATATATTTTTAAAAATACCTTTTGAGAGGGAGTCTTATCCAAGCCATGGCCTTTTAGTTACTACCTATGCAAAAGAAAGTTGGGGGTGGGGGTAGAAATAAGGATAACAGGAGAAGGATCAATTCTTTGGAAGTGTAATACTGGAGAAGAGTACTAAATATCCCATGGGTTGCCAAAAGAAGAAACAAGTCTGTCTTCAAAGAAGGAGAAGCAAGGTGCTCTTTAGAGGCAAGGATGATGACATTTAATCTCACATACATTGGGCATGTGACCAACAGGGACAAGTCCTTAGGAAAAGAGATTATACTGGGAAAGGTGAAGGGTCAGAGAAAGAGAAGAAGACCCTCAACAAGATGGATTCAACAATAAGTGACTGTAAAAATGAGCTGAGTGTATCAGAGATGGTGAGGATGGCACAGGATAGATTCAGGTCTGTTGTTTGTAGGGTTACTCTGAATCATAGTTGAGTTGTGGTTAACTCAATAACACATAACAAAACAGGCAGAGGGATAGCATGACTCAAAATGAGAAGAAATAGGTGCAAATATCCATTAATAATTGGAGTATGTAATGTACAAAATATGAATGCAGTAAACTGGAAGTTGTAAGATATTAAATGGAATGCCTAAAATTCTATATAGAAGTCATTAGTGAGCTGAAATGAAATAGTATTGACCATTTTGAATCAGACAATCACATGGTCTGCTACGCTAAGAAAAAATGAAGAGGAATGGTGTCACATTCATCATCAAAGTAACATTGCAAGTACGATGGCTGTGAATGGTAGAATAATCTCAATATACTTTCCAGGAAGACCTTTCATATGGCTATCATTCAAATTTGCTAATAAACTATTAAAAACAAATTTGAAGAACTAGAGGATTTATAACAACTTTTGTAGTCTCTAATTAGTAGACCATGCATTAATGAAGCATTGTTGATTAGAATTCAAAAGTCAAAAATGAAGAAATAGAAGTTGGAAAATAGGATCCTATTGATAGACTTGAGGTTGGAGATCATATGATAAAATTTTTACTTATTAACTGAAAACAACTTTATTTATTCATTTTAAAAGACAACCAAACAGCAACTATTTATTTAGACCTTACTAAGTAGAATGCACAGGAATCGAGTTGACTACATTTATGGAAAGAGACAGTGGAGAAGCTCAGTATCATCAGTCAGAACAAGGCCAAGGTGGAATATGAAATAGAAAAGAAATAGTTCAGTTCCGGATTGGTTGAGATCTGTCAGGCGTCGCTGTTCCCTTAGGCCACTTCCTCCCGACGGAAGCCAGAGAGACGCTCACGGCATCCCGTTTCCCCAGAAAGCTACTAAAGTTCCTGTGGAAACAAAGTAGAATTTCGAAGAACATAATGGATGGAGAGGAGAAAACTTACGGTGGCTGTGAAGGCCCAGATGCCATGTATGTCAAATTGATATCTTCTGATGGTCATGAATTTATTGCAAAAAGAGAACATGCACTAACATCAGGAACAATAAAAGCCATGTTGAGTGGCCCAGGTCAGTTTGCTGAAAATGAAACCAATGAGGTCAGTTTTAGAGAGATCCCTTCACACGTGCTATCAAAAGTTTGCATGTATTTTACCTACAAGGTTCGCTACACTAACAGCTCCACTGAGATTCCCGAATTCCCAATTGCACCTGAAATTGCACTGGAACTGCTGATGGCTGCGAACTTCTTAGATTGTTAAATAAAATAAATTATAATAATGAAAAAAAGAAAAGAGTTCAATACAAGTGCAAATTGAAGCTGAAGAAAATAAAAACCTATGTACAAGAGCCAAAATATAGTCTGTAGTATACCCTATCTGAATTTAGAGACCATTTCAAAAATAGATTTGATGCATTGAACACTAATGATTAAAAACCACATAAGCTATGGAATGATTGGATCAGGGTAATGAAAGAGACAAACTTAAAAAACTAAGCCAACTGCTATTAAGTCTATTCCAACTCATGACAATCCTCCATCAGTTTTCCAAGAGCAGACTGATCATCTTTCTCCTTCAGAACAGCTAATGGATAAAAACTGCCAGTCTTTATATTGGAAGGAAAATGTGAAACAATAAATATTTTTAAAGTTCCTATAACAGACTAATCTTTAAACAAAAACCCCAAAGCAAAACAATAAAACTTTAAAAAAAAAATCCTACAATACAGCACTTAAGGCACTATACCACTAGAACATTTTATTAAAAGATGGAGGAATGGGGTAAGTGTTAAAAATAAATGGATTCTGCTTTCTCAGCCTCAGCACAGGAGTGCTGCACAGTTCACCAGCTTCCTGTAGAAGCCTGCAGGCTGCTGCTGCCCTTGCTAATGAGTCTGTCCCCTGACCCTTGATACCAGATCCAGAAGCACTGAGGCCACAGGCTTCCCACCTTGAAATCAATCTACTGCTTTTCCTGCTTAGCTCCTATTTCCTGCCCCTTTCTAAGATCTGCCATACCAGTGTCATGTCTCCCTCAAGAGTCTTCAGGCCCTTACTTATGCAATTGAGACCTGGTGAAAAAATTACACTCAAGAAACTTATGTCATAGGCAGGGCCAGGAGCATTGTAGAGGACCTCTTTGGATTTGGGCAGCCCCAGCAGCTTGCTGATCTGGAAGTTCCCTGATCCAACTACCACATCCACAGGTAAAAATCACCATTGGACTCCCAGTGAGCCCTCTGGCACTCCCAGCTCCACTCAGAGCCATGAGAAGTGTGAAGGACGCCTACAGAATCGTGCAGTAGTGGGTCCGTGGACCTGTGCTCTTGGGCCACAGGGAGAATATCATGAACATTCAGGATCCTGCCAAGACATTGCTTTTGCCTGAGACATCATCCTGTTTTGCCAGCCGTGCACATTAACTAGAAGACTCCAGGAATCAGCAGCTGTAGGAATACAGTCCTACAATAGAAGATCCAAGACAAAGTCTTTCCCCCTGATTTGTGAGAGTGGCGAAGAGATCGTAGCTGGCCCCCAGTTCCAGATAATCTTACCACAGAACTTGAGAGGAAAGCCATAGGCCGGGTGAACTGTCATCCCATCCCCTACTGGTGTATTGAGCTCCTCAACTGAAGCAAGTATCCCCTTAAGGCCAGAGATGGAAGAAAAATTCAGGTAGGGTGCTCTGTCTCTCCCTCTTCTGGAGCAATGAGCTCCTGAGTCAAGATCATTGGACCAAGGCCCCACTAGGATCCCAGGCAGGATAAATATTACCACAGCAATGACACAAAAGAAGCAGGCTACCTCATACCCTACATAAAATCAAAGCAAGATGTCAATCCCCCCCAAAAAGTGATTCAAGCACAGAATCAAGAGATTTCCTGAAGCCAGAATTCCTGAGGAAACTTTTTTGACACAGAATTCAAAAGAACAATGATTGAACATCTTTAATGGGTGAAAGACAAACTCAAAGAATTACAGGATTCTACAGGCAAAATCCAAGGGAAAATTATAAAACTAATCAAAGACAATACAGATAAAACATATGAGGAATTAGAAACTCTGGAAAACAAGAAACTGCAGTCCAGAATATGAAGACCAATGTCTCAGATACTGTTAACATTTTGTAGGGACGTATGAACAAAGTTGAAGAGATGGAACACAGAAGTAGAAAAACAGAAGATAGGGTTCTCAGCACTGATCTGCTAGAACAAAAAAAAAAAAGAAAAGAAAAAGAAGGAAAAAGGTTAAAGCCTAAGAATAATGTGGGACACCATCAAGCAGAACAACATGCACATAACTGGAGAAGAAGGAGAAGGAGAAAGAGAAGGAGGAGGAGGAGGAGGAGGAGAAGGAGGAGGAGGAGGAGGGCACCGAGAAAGTTGTGGAAGAGTTACTAGAAGAAAAATTTCCTGGCATAATGAAGAATGAGAATATACAAGAAGCTGAGTGAACCTCATATAGAATAGACTCCAAGAGAAAAACACTGAGGCATATCATTGTCAAATATACCAGAACCAGAGATAAGGAGAGAATTCTGAAAGCAGCTAGAGAAAAATTAAAAGTAACCTATAGGGGAGAACAAGTAAGATTAAATGCCAATTTCTCCGCAGAAATCATGTCATAAAGAAGACAATGGAATGACATATATCAAACACTCAATGAACACATTTTCTTTTTTTAAATTTTATTTTATTATTTTCTGTGTGTTTACCATCAAATCAGATTTGACTGGTACAGGAGGAGATTATTCCTCCTTCTCCAGCAGAACATCTGGTAGATTCAAACCACACACCTCTAGGATTGCCACTAGGCCACAGAGCTCACCTGAACACATTTTCAACCAAGAATACTGTATCCAGCAAAACTATCCAACAAATATATGCTGGAGAGATCAAGATAGTCTGTCAAAACAAGAACACTATTGCAAGAAATACTGAGGGAAATTCTTCTAACAGAGATACCACAGAAATTAAGATGGACCAAATTACCAGCAATAACACCAAAAAAAGAACTCAACAAAATGAAAGCAACAAAACTTTGCCTCTCAAAAATGACACTGGATGTGAATGAAGAGGAAAAATAGTAGCAGATTGGATTAAAAAACCCCAACCAATTCATCAATATGCTGTCTACAAGAGACACATCAGAAAAGTAAAGATAAAGAAAGACTAAAAATGCAAGGATGGGAAAAAATATACCAAGCAAATGGCAACCAGCAAAGAGCAGGAGTAGCAATATTAATCTCTCATAAAATAGATTTCAGCATAAAAACCATCACAAAGGACAAGGAAGGTCACTATGTAAAGCTAAAAGGGTCAGCAGAACAGGAGGATGTAACCATAATAAATATCTATGCACCAAATGTTGTTGTTAAGTATTGTAGAGTCAGAACCAACCCATAGCTGACCCTGAGTGAGTTTTCAGAGGCAGTTAATCGCACCGGGGGAGATTGCCCATCTTTCTCCCATGGAACAGCTGGTAGATTTGAATCATTTGCAGCACAGCTTCTTGTAACTAGGCCACCAGACCTTAGATAGATAGATATAGAGATAGAGACATACAGATATAGATGATAGATAGATAGATAGATCTAGATAGAGCTGAAAAATACACATGGCAAACATTAACAGAATTGAAAAAAGACATAGACAAATCCACAATAGTAGTAGGATACTTCAATACACCACTCTCAAGAAAAGATAGAATTACTAGAAAGAACTTTGACAAAGATGCTGAAGAATTAAATCACACAATCAACCAATTTGATCGTATTGATATACAGACTAATGCATCCCCAAAAGGGTGCATATACATTCTTTTCCAATATGCATGGAACATTTCCCAGAATGTTGTTGTTGTTGTTCTTATGTGCCATCGAGTTGCTTGCGACTCATAGCGACCCTATGTACAACAGCCTTAAACTCCGCTCTGTCCTGTGTCAATCGCACTGTCTCTGACACTCCCATCCCAATTATCCCAGTCACTGAATCAATCCACCTCATAGAGGGCCTTCCTCTCCTGCGCTGTCCCTCCACCCTCCCAAGCATGATGTCCCTCTCCAAGGACCGGTCTCTCCTCACAACATGTCCAAAGTATGTTAGAGGGAGCCTCAGAATCCTTGCCTCCAAGGAGCCACCCGGTTTAACCCTTTCCAGGACAATTCTGTTTGTTTTCCTAGCACTCCATGGTATTCTCAATACTCTTCTCCAGCACCACAGCTCAAAGGCATCAATTCTCCTTCTATCCTCCTTGGTCATTGTCCAACTCTCTGATGCATAACAAGTGATTGCAAAGACCATAGCCTGTATCAGATGCACCTTAGTCTCCAGAGAGACACCATTACTCTTCAGTACTTTGGAGAGGTCCCTAACAGCAGACTTTCCCATGGCAATGCGCCTTTTAATTTCCTGGCTGCTGGTGCCAAGACTGTTGACTCTGGAGCCAAGCAAACTAAAGCTGTGTACAATCTCAATCTCTTCACCATCCATCCTGATGCTGCCAATTGGTCCAGTGGTGAGAATCTTTGTCTTCTTGACATTGAGCCTCAGTCCATATTGTAGGCTGCAGTCCTTGACACTCTGCAGCAGGTGCTTCAGGTCCTCTTCAGTTTCAGCAAGCAGGGTTGTGTCATCCGCATAACGCAGGTTGTTGATAAATCGTCCACCAGTCTTGACCCCACATTTCTCCTCATAGAGCCCAGCCTCCCAGATAATCTGTTCTGCATATAGGTTGAAAAGGTATGGAGATAGGATGCATCCCTGGCGTACGCCCTTCCCAATTTTGAACCATGCAGTGTTCCCTTGCTCTGTTCTGATGACTGCCTCCTGGTCCAAGTATAAGTTTCTAGGTCACAAAGTAAGCATCAATAAATTAAGAAAAAACAGATAAAGGACAAAGCATTTTCTCAGACCACAAAGTTACAAAATTAAAAAATCAATAACAAGAGTATAAAGGATAAAAACCCATACATTTGAAAGCTGAACAACACCCTGCTTGACCATAAGTGAGTAATAGAAGACACAAAAATGAAATAAATCTTTTTTAAAAAAATAATAACAAATGGTAATGAAAACACAACTTACCTCTGGGAAACAGCCAATGCAGTAATCAGAGGTCAATTTATAGTTATAAAAAAAAAATCACATCAAAAAGAAAGAAAAATGATAATTGAATCTCTAACCTAGCATATCCAACAAGTTGAAAAAGAACAGCAAGGAAACCCATCAACTTCTAAAAGAAACAAAATTCTAAAAATCAGTGCAGAAATAAATTAAATAGAAACCAGAAAAACAAATGAAACTATCAACAAGACCAGGCATTGGTTCTTTAAAAATGTCAATAAAGTCAAGAAACCACTAGAAAAACTAACAAAATAAAAGACACAAATAATCTGAATAACAGATGAAAGGGGAATTATCACAAAAGAACCAACTGAAATTAAAAAGTTAACAATGCAATATTATAAAAAATTGTACTCAAACAAATATAAAAGCCTAGAGGAAATGGACAATTACTTAGAAACTCACAATCTAGCTAAGCTGACGAGACTGAAGCAGAACACCTGAACAGATTCATCATAAAAGAAGAAATTGAATAGGTAATAAAACAACTTCCAACCAATAAAAGCCCTGGATGGTTTTACTAGTGACATTTACAAAAAAAATTCAGAGAAGACCTGTCACCAATTCTACATAAAGTATTTTAGAAAATAGAAAAAGATGAAATTCACCCAGACTCATTCTATGAAGCAAACGTATCCTTGATACCAAAGTAAGTAAAGATATCACCACAATAGAAAACTATAAGCCAATATCTCTCATGGACATAGATGCAAAAATCCTCAGTAAAATCCTGCCCAAAAGAATCCAATGGTACAACAAAGAAACAATTCACTATGACAAAAGAGGATTCATAACAGGTATGTAAGGATAGTTCTACACAAAAGTGTTGATTGTGGAGCCAAGCAAGATGAAGCTGTTACCAATCTCAGTCTCTTCTCTGTCTATCATGATTCTGTCAATCAGCCCAGGGATTAGAATCTTTGTTTTCTTGATGTTGAACTTTAATCCATATTGAAGGCTGCAGTCCTTGACCTTCTGTAGCAAATGCCTCAGGTCCTTCTCATCCATATTGAAGGCTGCAGTCCTTGACCTTCTGTAGCAAATGCCTCAGGTCCTTCTCAGTTTCAGCAAGCAAGGTGTGTTATCTGCATAGCTCAAGTTGTTGATGAATCTTCCTCCAATCCTAACACTACATTCCTCCTCATAGAGACCAGCCTCCTGGATGATCTGTTGTGCATATAGACTCAAAAAGTATGGGGATAAGATGCATCCCTAGCATATACCTTTCCTGATTTTGAAACCATGGAGTGTTTCCTTTCTCTCTTCTAACGACTTCCTCCTGGTCCAAGTTTACATAAGTACAGTCAAGTGTTCTAGAATTTCCATTCTTCTCAGATGTAGCCACAGTTTGTTGTGATTCACACAGTCAAAATGATTTTGCATAGTCATTGAAGCACAGATAGACTTTCCTCTGAGAATCTTTGCTTTCAGCCAAGATCCATCTAACATTAGTTATAAAATTAGTATGAAAAGTACCTTGACCTCTTCTAAAGCAAGCCTGCACATCTGGCAGTTCTCTTTTGATGTGCTGTTTCAGTCATTTTTGGATAGTTTTCAGCAATATCTGTAAGAAGATACAAATAGTATGAATAAGAAATCAAATGTGTGACATAAGAATAGAACCAGTTGAAATAAACAGGACAATCAGAGACTACTATGAAGAACTTTATCCAAACAAATTTGAAAATCCAGAGGAAATGGACCAATATTTAGAAACACACTGCCTAACGAAGTGAAATAAAGAAGTATGTTCTTGCTTATCATTGTTCTCAATAATACAGCACGTGTCTGTTAGTTTGCTGTATTGCGGTATCTTGTGGGTTGCAGTGATTCTGGAAGCTATGTTACTGGTGAGCCAAATGCCAGAAGAGTGCTTCATGGTGGACAGGTTTCAGTAGAATTTCCAGATTAAGTCAAATTAGGAGGCAGAATTGGCTATCTTAAATAACAGGCCTCCAAAACCCTTAGAATTATAGAGGAACAAAGATAGTTATAGTATTAGAGGAAAAGCTCAGATTGGAATTAAATTAAAATGAGGATGATATGGGAAAACTAGAAGTTGTGAATTAAGAAATGGTGTGTATGAACATCTACCTTTTAGGCATTTGTGACATGAGATGGACTGCCATCGTCATTTTGTATCGGATAATCACATGGTGTACTATGACAGGAATGAAAAACAGAAGGATGATGTTACATGCATAGTTACAAAGACAATTTGAAGTTCTATCCATAAGCAAGGAGAAAGACTTGTTAACATGACTATTCAAATGTGTGCTCCTAAAACTAAAGTCAAAGGGGAGACAGTTAAACATTTTTACCAAATTTTTACAGTCCAAATTTGACCAAACATGCAATCAGGATGTGTCAATGAAAAATGGTGACTGGAATGCAAAAGTGGGAAACAATAAAGACGAAAAGGTAGTTGCAAAGTGTGGAATTCATGACCGAAATCAGGCTGGATATGGGATGAATGAATTTTGTATGTTCAATGATTTATTCATCACAAATATAAATTTATTTCAATGAAAGTTGACAGAGACGTAGGATTTCCATTCATTCATAGTTGCACACTTTCCTCCCTGCCCACCCCTCCCCCACAGTTCATTTTTCTCTTAGAAAAGTAAAAAAATAATTATTTCATTGTTATAAAATCCCCCACGCCCAGTCCATTCCACTATGCAGCTTTAATTCTGAACTCTTGTCATGACAATAATATCTAATCCTATATTCCTTTTAAACAGCTCTTTCCCTCATCTGTTTCAATGTTGTTGTTGCTGTTATGTGCCATCAAGTCGCTTGTGACTCATAGTGACCCTATGTACAACAGCCCTAAATTCTGCTCTGTCCTGTGCCAATTGCACTGTCTATGATACACCCGTCTTGATTACCACAGTCACTGAATCAATCCACCTCCTAGAGGGTCTTCCCTCCTGTGCTGTTTCAATGTAGTGTACATTATTTATCCCCTCTTTCTTAGGTTCTCCCTAACCCCAATGTCACTTCCATTTTACAACAGTGGCACTATTCAGTATTTGTCCTTTTGTGACTGAGATATTTCACTTAGCATATTGTCCTCCAGGGCCACCCATTTTATATACTATTTCATGAGTTCCTTGATTTTCAATGCAGCATAATGTTCCATTGTGTGAATATACCACAGCTTTTCTATCCATTTGTTTGTTGATGGGCAATTGGGTTGTTTCCAACTCTTTGCTATTGTAAATAAAACCGCAATAAATATGGATTAACATTTATCTGCTTGTGTGGCAGTTCTGGTTTCTTTAGAGTATATTCCCAGTGGTGGAATTGCTGGGTCAAATGGTATTTCTATTTCTAAATTTTTGAGAAAGTGCCATACTATCTTCCATAGTGGTTGCACCATTTTACACTGCTACCAACAGTGAATAAGGGTTCCAGGTTCTCCACAACCTCGCCAGCATTTGATGTTTGATGATACCTCAGAGATGTGTTGATTTGCACCACTCTTAGAGCTAGGGATTTCGAACATTTCTTCATGTGTTTGTTTGCCATCTGAAAGTCTTCTTTTGGTGTTTGTTCATAGTTTATGCCCATTTTTTAATTGGGTTGTTTTCCTTTATCTTATTGTGGTACTAGAGTATTTTATAAATTCTAAGTCTCTTATATACCTAGGTTGCCCTTTCTGTTCGTCTACGTGTGTTGTGTTGTACATAGGGTTTTCAGAGGCCTGCCATTTCAGAAGTGGATGGTCAATCCTTCAAGTTTTTGCAATCACTTGTTATGCATCAGAAAGTTGGACAATGACTAGGGAGGATAGAAGGAGAATTGATGCCTTTGAGCTGTGGTGCTGGAGAAGAGTACTGAATGTACCATGGACTGCCAAGAAAACAAATAGATTCATCCTAGAGAGGGTTAAACCAGGCTGCTCCTTGGAGGCAAGGATTCTGGGGCTTCGCCTGACATACTTTGGACATGTTGTAAGGAGAGACAGGTCTTTGGAGAGGGACATCATGCTGGGCAGAGTGGAGGGACAGCGTAGGAGAGGAAGACCCTCTATGAGGTGGATTGATTCAGTGACTTGGGTAATTGGGATGGATGTGTCAGAGGCAGTGAGATTGGCACAGGATAGAGCAGGGTTTAGGGCTGTTGTACATAGAGTCGCTATGAGTCGCAAATGACTCGACGGCACATAACAACAACAACAAGTCTCTTATCAGACATGTCATTATCAAATATTTTTCCCCATCTGTGGCTTCCCTTTTTACCCTATTGGAGAAGTTTTTGGGTGTGCAAAGGGATTTTATTCTTAGAAGGTCTCATTCATTTATTTTATCCTCTCCTGATTGTAGGTTTCTCAGGATGCTTGGAAAATGTTGTAGATTATGGATTCTAGAGTTCTTCCAAACTTTACTCTAATGAAGTTTATAGTCCTAGGTTTAGTCCTAAGTCCTTGATCCACACTGAGTTGGTTTTTGTGTATGGAGTGAGGTGTGGATCTTGCTTGAGTTTTCTACAGATAGTTTTCCAATTTTGCCAACACCATTTGTGGAAAAGTCTGTCATTTTCCCAGTTAACTGATTTCATCTCCTTGTCAAAAATCAGTTGATTATAGGTAGATAGGCTGATTTCTGGATTCTTAATTCTATATCACTGATCTATGTGTGTGTCATTGTATCAGTATCAAACTATCTTGACCACCATGGAAGTGTAGTAGGATTTGAAATCAGAGAGATACCTCTACCTTGTTCCTCTTTTTAAGGAGTTCTTTGCTTATTTGGGGCTTCTTTCCATTCCAAATGAATTTGGAAATTACCTTTTCCATCTCGTGGAATAAAAGAATTGGTATTTGTATTGGGATTTCATTGAATGTGTAAATTACCTTTGGTAGTATTGTCATTTTCACAACACTGAATTTTCCTGTCCATGAGCAAGAGATATACTTCCATTTCTCCAGGTGTCTGTTTGTTTCTTGTAGTAAAGTTTTGTAATATTCTTTGAATAGATCCTTTGTGTTTCTGGTTAGGTTTATTCCCAAGTATTTAATCTTGTGCTTAGCTGTTGTGAAGGGTATTGTTTTTCTCCGCTCCAGCTCTGTATTCTCTTTATCACTGTAGAGAACTCCAACTGATTTTTGTACGTTGATCTTGTATTTTGCCACTTTGTTGAATTGGTCAACTATATCCAGTAGTTTTCTTGCTGATTCTGTAGGGTTTTCTAAGGATACTGTCATATCATCTGCATATAATTTTACCTCCTCTTTGCCTATTTGGATAACTCTTATTTCTTTCTTTTACCTTATTTGCTATTGCTAATACTGCCAATACAATATTAAATAGGAGAGGTAATAATGGACATCTTTGCCTAGTTCCCTCTTCTCAAGAGGAATGCCTTTAATCTTTCTCCATTGAGAATAATGTTGGCTCTCGGGTTTGCATATATACTTTTTACTATGTTGAAGAAATTCCCTTCTAATTGTTGAGTGTTTTAATCAGGAAAGGATGTTGGATTTTGTCAAAGACTTTTTCTGCATCAATTGATAGGATTATGTGGTTCTTGCTCTTTGCTTTGTTAATGTGATGAATTACATTGTTTGTTTTTCTTATTTTGAACCATCCTTACATACCTGTTATGAATCCCACTTAGTCATAGTGAATTTTTTTTTTATTCTATTGGTCAGTATTTTATTCAAGATTTTTGCATCTATGTGCATGAGAAATATTGGCCTGTAGTTTTCTATTTTGGTGGTGTCTTTATCTGGCTTTGGTATCAAGGATATATTTGCTTTATAGAATAAGTCTAAGTGAATTCCATCTTTTTCTACTTTCTGAAATATTTTATGTAGAATTGTTGACATTTCTTCCCTGGATGTTTGATCAAATTCACTTGTAAAACCATCTCATTCAGGGTTTTTTTGCCTGGAAGTTGTTTTATTACCATTTCAATTTCTTTTGTAATGGGTCTTTTCAGGTGATCAATTTTGGTTTGTGTCCGTTTAGGTAGATTATGAATTTCTAAGTATTTGTCCATTTCCTCTAGGTTTTCATATTAGCTTGAGTATAGTTTTTCCATAATATTCCAGTGTTAACCTTCTTATTTTAGTTGGTTCTGTTGTGATGTTTCCCATTTCTTCTCTTATTTGGATTATTTGTGTTTTCCCCTTCTTTTCCTTTATTAGTTTTGCTAGTGGTTTGTGGATTTTATTGCCCTTTTCAAAGAACCAACTCCTAGTTTGTTTATGGCTTCAATTGTTTTTCCAGTTTCTGTTTTATTTATTTCTGCTCTAATTTTTATAATTTCAGTTTTTTTAGAGGGTGATGGAATTTCTTGCTATTCTTTTTCAATTTGTTGGAAATTTTGGGTTAGAGAGTCAATGGTCATTTTTCCCTGCTTTTTGATGTGTTTGCTTATTTCTATAAATTGACCTCTGATTACTGATTTGGCTGTTTCCCAGAGGTTTTGGTAAGT
>NW_006399814.1:15959996-15962378 GCF_000299155.1 Elephantulus edwardii
CCCTCTATGAGGTGGATTGATTCAGTGACTGGGGTAATCGGGATGGGTGTGTCAAAGGCAATGCGATTGGCACAGGATAGAGCAGGGTTTAGGGCTGTTGTACATACAGTTGCTATGAGTCACAAAGGACTCGACGGCACATAACAACAACAAATATTTTACTTATAAAGTGTGTGTACATTGTTTTTCACATTGGATCTTTCCCCTTTTCTTTACCCATCCCTCTCTCCACCAATGACTTCCCCAAAGTTCTAAAGAACAACAAGGTCAGTTTAAAGACTAAGGTGCACTGCCCCAATTCATAATCTTTTCAATTACTTGCAATGCATCTGAAAGTTGAACCACGACTAAGGAAGAAAAAAGAATTGATACCTTTGCATTGTGTTGTTGGAGAAGAGTAATAAGTATCCTATGGATTACTTAAAAAAAAAAGCCACAAAAATATTATGTCTTGGAGAAAGTGCTGTCAGGATACTCTTTAGAGACAAGGATGGTGAAACTTTGCCTCACAAACTTTGGACATGTTGTAAGGAAGGACCAGTCCTTGGAAAAAGATAACATGCTTGGTAAGATGGAATAAAAAAAAGGAAAAGAAGAAAAAATTGGTCCATTCTCACGTGAGGGGGAGAAATGATGTCAATTAGAGTCTGAAACTTGATGTACAGATGTAGAGAAACTAAAGTGAAAGGAAGAAATGATGACATAAGAAAACAGAAACTGATTTCATTGGGCAACTCCTAAAGACAGAGCAAAATATTTGATATGAAATATGTAAAGATTTGAGTTACAAAACCAAAAGAGAAACACACTAGGCATTTCTCAAGATGAAAAAACTCTAACTTTGAATTGTAATGGTGAAGGATTCTATAGGCAAAACACTGTTGCAGGAAGCATCAAAAGAATTTGGAAAGAATGCATACAGTTGATATACCAAAAAGACTGGTCACCACTCAATTCTTTCAGACTCAAGAACCAATAGTATTGAAGGAAAAAGACTAAGCAAATATCAAATGCATTGTTGAAAATCAAGCTTCCAGGAACTGACAGAATATAAAATAGAATGTTTGAACAAACAGTTGCAGCCCTGGATGTTCTCACTTATCTATGCCAAGAAATTTGAAAGACTGTTGCCTGGACAGCTGACTGGAAGACATGTGTATTTATGCCTTTTCTACTGAAGAGTGATTCAATGGAATATAGAAAATATTGAACAATATGGTCAATATTAAATACCATTAAAATTTTACTAAAGGTTAAAAACTAGTCTATTGCCATACCAATCCTGATCTTGTTTGGAAATAATTAAAAACTGCTACAGCAGTACATCTACAGGGACCTGCTAAGAATTGAAGGCGAATTCAACATATTATATGGAATAAGAGATATTGTTTCTGATATCAGAAGAATTTTGGCTGAACACAGAGAATACCAGAAAGATGTTTACTGTACTTTGTTGACTATCCAAAGGTATCCACTTATGTTACTCATACCAGATTAAGGATAACTTAGAGAAGAATGAGAATTCCAGAAGACTTCATTGTGCTCATAAGAAACTTGTATATAAACCAAGAAGTAGGCACTGGAACAGAGGGAGGAGATAAGACTATTTGGTTTGAAATTAGGAAAAATATGTATCAAGGTGTATTGTTTCATCATATTTGTCCAGTCTGTATGCTAAACAAATAACAAGAGAAGCTAGATTATATGAAGAATATGACAAGAAGATTGGAAGAATCAATAACCTATGATATGCAGATGATATAACTTTGCCTGCTGAAAGTGAAGAGGACTTGCAGCTCTTACTAATGAAGATCAAAATTATAGCCTTCAGTACTGATTGCATCTCAACATCAAAAAAACAAAATACACACCACTTGACCAATAATATTCACGGTGACAAATATAGAAAAGATTGAAGTTGTAAAAGATTTCATTTTACCTGGATTTACACTCAACACTCATAGAAAGAGTAGTTAAATCAAATGCCACAATGAGCAAGTCTGCTACAGCAGACCTCTTTAAAGTGCTAAAGAGCAGGATGTCATGTTGCCTCATATACATATGGAAGTTAAACAGTGAATAAGGAAGACTGAAGAAGAATTGATGCCTTTGAATTGTGGCTTGCAAAGAATATTTTCTGTATTGTGGACTGTCAACATTATGATAGATAAAGAATTTAAGTTGTCAACAATCTCATGTTACTTGCATCCAGAAACAACACCCATAGTAACAGCGATCAAGAAATCAAGAGATGTGTTGTTGTTGTTGTTGTTGTTATGTGTCATTGAGTCGCTTGCAACTCATAGAGACCCTATGTACAAGAGTCCTAATGCTGTTCTATTCTGTGCCAGCCTCGCTGTCTCAAACACATTCATTCCCACC
>NW_006399814.1:15963481-15968575 GCF_000299155.1 Elephantulus edwardii
CATCAAGAAAACAAAGATTCTCACCACTGGGCCAATTGGCAGTATCAGTATGGATGGTGAAGAGAAAGATGTGTTACATGAGGAAAATCTGCTGTCAAGGACCTCTGCAATGTGCTAAAGAGCAAGGATGTAGATTTAAAGACTAAGGTGCATCTCATCCAAGCCAGAGTAATAAAGTTGGACTCTGAATAAGGATGGCAAAATAAGAACTAAAGCCTTTGAATTGTGGTACTGGAGAGAAGAGTACTGAATATCCTCTGGGCTGCCAAAAGAATATTTATCTTTCAGCAAGTGCATCCAAAGTGTTCCTTAGAGACAAGGTCAATGAAACTTGGTCTCACATGCTTTGGACATGAAGTCAGGAGGGGCTAATCTTTGGAAAAAAACATCATGCTGTGAAAGGTAGAGGGTCAGAGAAAGAGAGGAAGACCCCCAACAAGATGGATTGACACAGTGACTATAACAATGGACTCAAGCATGTCATGACAACAATGATTTGTGAAATGAACAAACAAATCTGTCCTGAACAAAGTACAGCCAGAACACTTTTTAGAAGCAAAGACGTTAAGATTTCATCTCACAAAGGCCTGTTTCAGGAGGTTCTAGTCCATGCAGATATTGAAAGCATGTAATAAATGGTCATCAAAAAGAGAAGAAGGAGAAGAATTGACACAATGGCCACAGCAACGGGATCAAGCACAAGAGCGACTGTGAAGGTGACACCAGACTGGATAGTGTTCTATTCTGCTGAGTATAAAGTCACTATGAATCAGATCCAACTAGACCATACCTAATAACATTAAGAGGCAGAGAGAAGAGGCTGTGCAAAGACTCTGAGACTGAGTCTACAAAACACAATGAGGCCAGTGCAGCTGCAGCAGAGTACATGAGGGAAAGAGTAACAGCTGAAGACGGCCTTGTGGGCACTGGGCTTTGCTCTGGTGAAATGTAGAGTCATTCGAGAATTTTAAAGAGCGTGGCATGACATGACCTACATTGTGATGGAATCTCTGCCAGCTGTGCTGAGCATAGACAATAAACCCAAACAAAGTGAACTCACAGCACCTTGAGTTAGTTCTAACAACAATTCTCTGTCAGACTTCCAACATCATAAATCTTTATGAGAGGAGGCTGTCGTCGGTCTCCTGAAGAGTGACTAACAAATTTGTACCACTGGCCTCTGAGTTAGCAGGGTAACAGAACACACGATGCCACAAGGGCTCCTGAGAGTAGCTAATTCCTTCTCATAGGGACCCTCCTTCAGGTTTCTGAGGCTGTAAATCACACAGGAGGAGTTTGTCATCTTTATCCCTCAAAGCTGCTGGTAAATTTAAATTGGCAGACCCTTGGCTCCTAGCAGGGAAACTCACTATGGCTGCATCACCAGACATCCCTGAGAGAAGCTAATAGAGCTGATCAATCAGGAAGAAGGATATTAGTTAGACATTCTTTGCTTTACATTTTAGTCAGAATATAGTGATAGTAGCATCTGGAACCATGGTGAGAACAAGAGAGGTGGTTAAGAACTGCAGGATTCAGGAATCAACATATCATTAAGATTTGTTGACTGTTTAGATGTGAAATATGAGAGGAAAAAACAGTCAAAAACAATTTCAAATGTTTTTCACTGAGCAGCCAGAAAGGAACTGCCATGAACTGAGATAAAAATGGCCACAAATGACAAAGGAGATTCTTCTGTGAGTACTCACACTGTTCCAAAACTTAAATGACTGCATTAAAATGAATGGTCATTTAGTTAAGTCTGTTTTCAACTTTCATAAAGGTTAGTTGTATTCTGTATTATATGGACAAGAACGTGCTCAGAAAATGAGAGCTCTAGTTCATTACCCTGACATGGATGTGAAAGAAAACGTAATAATAACGTAATTCTGATTGACCATGTTTCCAAGGAGTCTAGAAATCACAGACATTATATAAGTTTATTTTCTATCTTCATTATAAAGAAAAGTCTGTTGAATTTAAACAGTAAATAACATGTTTCATCATTAACACTATAATTTCCCATATTCTCCAGGTTAATCTTGGATCATTTTATTTATTGTTTTTGTTGTTACGTGCCGTCGAGTCACTTGTGACTCATAGCAACCCTATATACAACAGCCCTAAACCCGGCTCTATCCTGTGCCAATCGCACTGCTTCAAACACACACATCTCGATTACCCCAGTCAATGAATCAATCCACATCATAGAGGGCCTTCCCCTCCTGCGCCGTTCCTCCACCCTCCCAAGCATGATGTCCTTCTCCAAGGACCAGTTTCTCCTTACAACATGTCCAAAGTATGTTAGAAGGAGCCTCAGAATCCTTGCCTTCAAGGAGCAGCCTGGTTTAACCCTGTCCAGGATGAATCTGTTTGTTTTCCTAGCAGTCCATGGTACCCTCAATACTCTTCTCCAGCACCACAGCTCAAAGGCATCAATTCTCCATCTGTCCTCCTTGGTCATTGTCCAACTCTCTGATGCATAACAAGTGATTGCAAAGACCATGGCCTGTATCAGACTCACCTTAGTCTCCAGAGTGACACCATTGCTCTTCAGTACTTTGGAGAGGTCCCTAACAGCAGACTTTCCCATGGCAATACATCTTTTAATTCCCTGGCTGCTGGTGCCAAGAGTGTTGACTGTGGAGCCAAGAAGACTAAAGCTGTTAACAATCTCAGTCTCTTCACCATCCATCCTGATGCTACCAATTGGTCCAGTGGTGAGAATTGATACCAAATGAGTATTAGTGCTTTTACTGAAACATTTATTTATCCCATTTTTATCTAGATTAAGATATTTTAGTTATTTCCTCTGTGTGAAGTGACAGTGACTTTTTAAAAATTAATCAATTGCCCTTCTGTCATTAGCAGTGATTTGCAGCTGAGAGGGTGGCCCTAAATGTGTGCAGAGGAGGACTGCACTTGAGGCTTTTCATGGGTTTCAAAGTTCTTCCAATCATTTGTTTCTAGTCAATGAAAAATGTAACCTCTTAGGAGAAAGTATTTCCTAGACTCACTCCCATTCATTGTGCCAGTTTTTAAAGGTGTTATGAATAAAATACTGGGATTGTCAAAACATCCATTCAAAGGGGATTGGACAAATCAATTCATCTCTCTAAAAGGAATGAAATAGCTTTGAATGTGAAAATGTGGAATGACAACCATAATACACGATTGTTTTCTAAAACATTAACAAGATACATAGTGAAATCTTACTTGTGGTTTTCAAATGAAAAATATTTATGTTTCTAAATACACAGAACACTTTGAGAATGATACACAAACTCCTGGGAATGAGACTGGGGAGATGACTTTTCTATATATGCTCTTGTCTACTGTTTGATTTTTTTTACTATGCACAAAATTTTATAATAATTTTTTTAAATAAAAAGGGAACAAGTAAAAAAAAAAGGCACACACGAGACAGGTAGCAAAGTGGCTAAGCATTGAACTGCTAGCCGAAGGATTTGCAGCTGAACCCACCAGTCACTCCAGGGGAGAAATATGGCAGTGATCTGCTTCTGTAAAGATTTACAGCCTTGAAAACCGTGGTGCAGTTCTTCCTTGAACTGTTGGGGAATTACAAATTAGAACCAACATGATGGCAGCAGCTGGATCTCAGTTATCAAATGCTGCTCTAATAGAAGTACTACAAGTGGTTTTAATGAACAGAAATTTATTTTCTCAAAATTTAGGAGGCTGGAGGTCTGAATTCAGAGTATTGGTTCTATGAGAAGTCTCTCATTCTGTCCACTCTAGGGTTCTTGCATTTTCTTTGTCAGCTTCTATTCTTGTTTCCTTGGGGATTTGTTAGGTGAGCCCATCCATCTTCCCCCACCTATACATGCTTGCTTCATCTGCACTTTTGTATCTCCAAAGAGCTTGACTTAAAATGCACTAATACTTCCTCATTAACACAACAAAGAAAACTCATTCCCAAATAAGATTAACATCTTCAGAAGCCAAAACAAAGGGAAGAGATGTTGAAGTAAAAGAGCTGAACAGAAGATTTCAAAAGGCAGCTCAAGATGGCAAAGTATTTTAGTGAAACGGGCAAAGAGCTGGAGTCAGAGAATAAAATGGGAAAAACTCGCTCAGTGTTCCTCAAGCTGAGGGAGCTGAAAGAAAAACAAATTCGCATCTCTATTGCAATACTAAAAGATGCTATGGGCAAAATCTTGAATGATCCAGGAAGCACCAAAAGAAATTGGAGGGAATACCTAGAATCATTGTATCAAAAAGAATTGACTGACACTGAAATATTTCAGAAAGTAGCATACGACCAAGGGCAAATGTTAAGGAAGGAAGTTCAAGCTGCAATGATGGCACTGGCAAAAAATAAGGCCCCAGCAATCAATGGAATACCAACTGACATGTTTCAAATGACAGATGCAACCCTGGAAAGGCTCACTAGTCTATACCAGGAAATTTGGAGGACAGCTGTCTGGGCCACAAACTAGAAGAGATCCATATTTGTTTCTAATTCCAAGAACAGTGATGCAACTGAATGTGGAAATTATAGAGCAATATTATTAATATCACATGCAAGTAAAATACTGCAGAAAATAATTCAAAACAACTAGAACAGTATATAGACAGAGAAATGCCAGAAGTACAAGGTGGATTCAGAAGAGGCTGTGGCACCAGAGATGTCATTGCTGATGTCAGATGTATCCTAAGAGTAAAGCATATCAGAAGAATGTCTATTTTGCTTTATTGACTATGCAATGCCATTTTCATCATATAAATCATAACACAGAACACTTAATTGCGCCCATGTAATACTTATACATAGACCAAGAGGCTGTTGTGAAAACAGAGAAAAGGAACAATACTTGGTTTAAAGTTAAGAAAGGCATACATCAGGTTTGTATCATTTCTCCATACCTATTCAATTTGTATGCTGAGCAAATTATTCAAGAAACAAGTCTCTATAAAGAAGAATGTGGCATCAGAATTAGAGGATGACTCATTAATAATCTTTGTTATGCAAATGACACAACCTTCCTTGCTCAAAGTGAGGAGGACTTGAAACACTTGTTGCAAAAGATCAAATATTGCCGCCAGCCGGGGGAACACACCCCGCCGCCCGCC
>NW_006399814.1:15975375-15988389 GCF_000299155.1 Elephantulus edwardii
AGAGAGAATAGTGCAACAATGAATGAATGGAAGCCCAAAATCTCTGTAAATATTTATGAAAATTAATAAAATATAATTATAGAAAAAGAAAGATCAAATATTGCAGCCTTCAGTATGGTTTGCATCTCAATGTTAACAAAAATTCTCACCACTAAACTGATAGGTAAAACAGTTATAGATGTAGAAAAGATTGAAACTGTCAGAGTTCATCTTACTTGAATTCACAATCAATACACTTGCTACCATCAGTAGATGTATTGCACCTGGAAAGTCTGCAGTCAAAGACCTCTCTTAATTACTTAGGAGCAATGATGCTAATTTAAGGATTAAGGTGTGGTTGATTCAGACCCTAGTCTTTAGATTATTTGCTGTGCTGCTGAGAGTTGGGCAATAAATAAGAACGACAGAAGAAAAAATGATGCCTTTGAATTGTGGTGTTGGAGAAGAGTACTGAATGTCCCACAGACTGCCAAAAGAACAAACAAGTATGTCTTTGAAAAGATATAGCCAGTGTTCTTTGGAGGCAAGGATGATGAAGCTTCATCTCACATACTTAGGACATGTTGCTAGGAGAAGCTATTCCGTGGAAGATGTCATGCTTTGAAAGGTGGAAGGACAGTGAAAGAGAGGAAAACCCTCAACTAAATGAATTGACACAGTGACTGAAGCAATGGGCTCCAATATGTCAGATTATGAGGATGGCACAGAATAGGACAGAATTCAGATTTGTTGTTCATAGGGTAACTATGATTTGTACTCAACTCAAGGGCACCTAACAACAAAAAACTATTTGAAAAAACATACACACAACAAAACCCCTCAAATTCATTGTTATCAAGTCTGAACTGACTCATAGTTGACCCTTCCCCACCTCCTAGCATCTTTCTCCCTCAGGGGAGTTCGTAGATTTGAAACACTGACTTTGGAGTTGGCAGTGCAACTTCCTACCCATGAAACCATGAAAGCTCCACTTTTGGGGCTAAGATTTGCAATACATATTTTAATACTGCAATCCCTAATAGTGATAAATGTTTTCTCTTTATATCATGATGTTGCTTGTTGGTTCAATAAAGTGAGGAATTTCCCCCCCCCCGATATTGTGATATAACCTGCATTGAAGGCTGTAGTGTTTGATCTTCTACAGCAAGTTCAAGTTCTCTTTTTGCAAAGAAGATTGCTTCATCTGTTGTTGATGAGTCTTCTTCCAAACCCAGTGCCAAGTTCCTTTTAATATAGTTCACTTTCTCAAATTATTTCTTTAGCATACAGGTTGGGTAGGTTTAGAGAAAGGATACAATCCTGATTTTAAACTTTGTTGTATTCCCTTGTTCTGTTTGAACAACTACTTGGTCACACGAGCAAGATTAAGTGTTCTGGGATTCTCATTCTTCTCATTGTTAGTCATGATTTGTGATGGTGCACATTGTCAAATGCCTTTGCATAATTAATAAAACACATGTAAACCTTTCTAATATTCCCTGTTTTCAGTAAAGATCTATCTGATATAAGCAGTGATGTTCCTTGTTCACAGCTTCTTCTGAATTCAGCTTGAATTTATCAGTTACCTATCAGTATACAGTATCAATATCAATTCCAGCTGTTTTTAATAATCTTTAATAATATTTTGCTTGTACATGATAGTAATAATATTGTTCAATAATTTCACATTCTTTTGGATCACCATTTTATTTTAATGGGAACAAATATAGATCTCTTCCAGTCAGTTGGCTAGTAACTGCCTTTTAAATTTCTTGGCATAGGCTAGGTAATGAACATGTTCAAAGCTGCATCTGTTGAAACATGTGAGCTGAGATTCCATCAATTCCTAAGGCCTTACGTTTTGCCAATGCTTTCAATGCATCTTGATTTTTTTAAAAATTCATTTATTTTACAGAAAAATAGATTTTCATTCATTTGTTGTTACATATTTTCCTTCCTGCCTCCCAGCTCTTTCCACCCCTCCCCAGTTCACTTTCTTTTTTTTTTTTCCAAAAAATAATCATTTGACGTTGCTCAGTTTCCTCCCTCCTTCCTTCCTCTCCTCCTCCCCAGTCCTCTTTGCAGTATACCTCTTATTCTGGATCATTGTTTTACATATGATGCCTAATTGTATATTCCTTTTAAACATTTCTCTCTCTCATCTGTTCCATTGCTGTGTTCATTATCAATCCACTCTTTTCCTATTCTCCTCCCAGTCCCCCATGTCAGTTGTCAACAATTTTACTTGGATCCCTAATCCACACTCATGGTAATAGCAGTGAAGAGTTAAAAAACCAAATTGTATTGGGAAAATCTGCTCAAAAACCTCTCCAAAGTGCTAAAGAGCAATAACTTCCATGTACAGACTAAAATGTGCCTGATTCAAGTCATGGCTTTTTAAGTTTCTTCCTATGCATGTGAAAGTTGGACAATGACTAAAGGTGACAGAAGAATGGTGACCTTTGAATTGTGATATTGGAGAAGAGTTCTGACTATTCCACAGACTATCTAAAGAACAAACAAGTTTGTCATAGGGTGTTTCTTGGAAGCAAGGGTGGTGAAAGTTGGTCTCACATACTTTTGGTATGTTGTTAAGAGGGACAAATCCTTAGAAAAAGACATCATGGTGGAAAAGGTGGAGAGTCAGAGAGAGTGAGGAAGACTCTAAAGAAGATGGATTAAAATGGTGCCTACTACATGGAATAAGTCTGAGCATATCAGAGATGGTGAAGATAACACAGGAGAGGGCAAGACTCAAATCTGTTCATAGGGTCACTATGAATCATAGTCAACCATGGTACTTAACTATAACAAAGAGAGAAAATGAGAAGTTCGGTTTTGAACATATAACATGGGATAATTAAAACCCACTTTACAGGGTTGTTAAGATTAAATAAGATGTGAAAGTGTTTAACATATGTGCATAGCTGGCGCTCAGTAAAAGTCACTTTCCCTTTCCCTCTCTCATACAGTTGGGGGGAGCAATAGGGGTACTTCAGGTTAATTTAACTTATTGTCTTTCTGTACAAATAATGCACAAATAAGATGCCAAACAGCCTCCTGCCAGGTGGTTTTCTCACCTCTTAGAAAACTTTCACTATTGCTGAAGAGGTCTTTTGATTTGTTAAAAGTTTGACTGTGATAATGACACACAGATGGGTGGTGAGGTTTCTGTGTCAGTGTCACCACCAAAGCACTCAGGGAGCCCCCTCTCCATGCACTCACATCGTCTACGTCACTTTGCATTTGTTAGGTGATCAGGAGGTGTGAACTCTCATAACCACAGAAATTAGTTAGAAAAAAATCCCAAGCAGCCACTCAAATATGGTAGAAATATTGACAAATTGTTTACCTGTAGGGTAGGTTCTACCCTTACATTAAAGGTGAAGAAGTGGGAGCAGAGAAGCTTGTTGGGTTGTTTTGCTTTTTTGAGGGGCATTTGTTTTCTTGTGGATTGCTCCTCCTTCTCCAGCAAAGCATCTGGTAGATTTGAACCATGTTCCTTTGGAATTGGAGGGCAGCTTCTTGCCACTAGACACCACAGCTCTCCTTAAAGCTTTTTAATGAAATGAGCCAGTGCATGTAAAATGTTCTTAGCTGCGTGTCTGTCACAAAACAGCTGCTTGTTAAATCTGAACCATTGTTAGTTAGCCTCATCAGCCTACATACAGATGTGCCAGTGACATAACACTATCACAATTTTACTTAGCTCACTGAATCATCTGACTAAAATAGCTGGTTGAAGAAAACAAGTAGCAACAAAAATAAGTGATGAATGTATAGTAAGAGCCACTTCCATAAAAAGCATTGAACATAGATTTGGCTTTTTGAGTAGCGAGTGAAATAGAGATGCGTAAAAGGTTGCTAACAACGTGTTAATCTCTGGAATGATTTTAATTTCTGGAATTATTTTTGCTCATTACAATTTTAATTTCTTTTTAAAAATTTTAAACGTGTTTAACATACTAGAATATTTCTAACAATTTTTGTAATGGAAAAATTCTGACAATTAAGCAAGCAGAACAACAATGTCCAAATAAAATGCAGTGTACTCATTTGTGTACACAGAGTCGCTGTACCAAAAAGAATTGGCTGACACAGAAGAATTTCATGAAACTACATATGAGCAAGAGACAATGGTGATAAAGGAGGAAGTTCAGGTTGCTCTGAAGGAATTGGCATAAAACAAAGCCCCCAAAATGGATGAAATATCAATTTAATTGATGTAAATAGTACATATTTCAACAAACAGATGCTGTCTTGGACATGCTTACCAGGTTATGCCAAAAAATCTGGAGGAAAACCACCCAGCCAATTGACTGGAAAAGAGTCATATTTATTTCCATTCCAAAAAAGGGTGACCTAATAGAGTGTGGAAATTATAAAACAATATCACTAATATCACATATTGGCAAAATCCTGCTAAAAATACAAAACCAACCAGAACAGTATGTTGACAAAAGAACTACCAGAATTATAAGCTAGGTTTAAAAAAGGCCATGGCACTAGAGACATTATTGTAACTGTCAGATGTATCTTGGCCGAAAGCAAAGAGTACCAGAGGAATGCCTGTATTTCATTGACTATGCAGAGACACTTGACTGTGTGGATCAAAAAGATTTGTGGCTAACCTTTGAGGAAAATAGGAATCATAGAACACTCGATTGTGCTCATGGGAAACCTATACTCAAACCAGGAAGCAGTCTTTAGAACAGAAGAAGGAAACATTCACTGCATGGTTCAAAATCAGGAAAGAAGTGTGTCAGGGATGTATCCTATCTCCATACCGTTTCAATCTATATACAGAACAGATCATTTGAGGAGAAATGTGGCATCAGAATTGGAGGGAAGACTCATCAACAACCTATAATATGCAGATGACACAACCTTGATGGCTGAAACTGAAGAGGACCTGTAGAAAGTCTCAACATCAAGAAGACAAAGATTCTCACCATTAGGCCAATTGGCAGCACCATGATAGATGGAGAAGAGATTGACTTTGTTAAAAATTACAGCTTGCTCAGCTTCACAGTCAACACTCTTGGCACCAACAGTCAGGAAATAAAAAGATGAATTTCACTGGGAAAATCTATCTACTGTCAGGGACTTCTCCAGAGTACTAAGGGGCAACAACATCAGCCTAGAGA
Organism: Elephantulus edwardii; assembly: GCF_000299155.1. Taxonomy (NCBI): domain Eukaryota; kingdom Metazoa; phylum Chordata; class Mammalia; order Macroscelidea; family Macroscelididae; genus Elephantulus; species Elephantulus edwardii. Next base: position 15,980,502 of record NW_006399814.1, read on the forward strand.
CTAAGTTGCACCTGAACCAGCCATGGTCATCTCAATTACTTGCTCTGCATTAGAGAGCTGGACAATGACTAAGGATGACAGAAGAAGAATCAATGTCTTTATGTTGCAGACCGAGGGTAAAGTAATTTTATAATTATTAATAATGAGACAGATAGCCAGGAATGAGATAAAGAAGAGAGCATGGAAAACAAGGGGCCAGCAGTTCTCGATTGATGACCCCCATTCCAGCTTCCCTGTATCTTTGTAGAAAATTATCAGGAAGTAAATCATAAAGAGAATTCAATGCAAATGAAGCCAAGCTCTTTCTATTGAAAACTTTCTGCTTGACTCAGGAGGGAGGGGTTAGCAAATGCAAGGATCTGATAAAACCCTAAGGATTGCCTTAGTGCCTCAGGGTGAACTCTAGCTTGTGTACCTCACCTCCCCCACATCTTGTGATAGCATTCAGTTTATTACAAATATTTAGTATTGGCTTCCTATATCTTTGTGTTGTGGTGTAGGAAAAGAGTATTAAATATACTGTGGACCACCAAGAGAGCAAACAGGTCTGTCTTGGAGAGGGTGAAACCAACTTTCTCCTTAAAGACAAGAATTTTGAAGCACTATCTCACATACTCTGAGTATGTGGGCAGGAGGGACCATTCCTTGGAGAAGGACATCATCCCTGGAAGGGTGGAGGGATAGCTCAGGGGTAGAAGACCCCAGATGAGATGGATTGACATAGTAACTGAGGTAATGGGGGTAAGTGTGTCAGAGTTCCTGTGACTGGCTCAGGACAGGGCAGGGTTCAGAGGTATTGAACATAGGGTCACTATGAGTCACAGGCAAGTCTATGGCACATAGTAACAACATACTCATTTGCTAGAATAGGTTATTTATGTATTATTATGTACACATAAAGTGATGCCTATTGAAATTATATAATCAGTAACAACATTTTTAAAACGAAAGAGGCATTTTTAAGATCTATGAGATGATTCATGTGAGGCATGTGTAATGGATTGATTTTCTCCTAAGTTTGTTCTCATGGTGGCATTACATCTTCTAAGGGATAGACTGGCCCTGTTGTAAAAGAAGTGGCATTATCCAGGATTCATTCTCATGGTGGCATTACATCTTATAAGGGTTAGATTGGCCCTATTGTAAAAGAAGTGGCATTATCCAGGATAGCAACACCATAAGAAAAGAGAAAATCTTTCCAGAAGTGTCCAAATTTCTCTCTTTGCTGAATTTGCTGACTGGCTAGGCACAGAGCCAAGATCACTTTTACTCATCTGCTTGCTCACAGAGCTTTAACTCTCTAACAAAGCTCTAACAGAACTGTGAGTAGAAATGTATTAATAACTCTAGTTTTTATTACCCATTTAACATTGGTTAATACGAGTTAATATGGTTTACTGGTTAGTACGAGAGCTGTAGGGAAACGAAGTGTTTTCGCAGTTTGCACTGTCCAGGGATTGTTAGGTGTCTGCAGTTGATTCGCATAACGACACTGAACAACAGATTGAAACGTCGCCGTCGTCTGTGCCAGCCTCATGATCTTCGTCATTCTCACGGCCATTGTTGCAGTCACTGTGTCAAACCATCTTTTTGAGAATGTTCCTCTCTTTCACTAATCCTCTCCTTTACTAAGCTTGATAGCTTTCCCTAAGAACCAGCCCTTGCTGACAATATGCCCGAAGTATGTGAGATGAAGTTTCACCATTCTCGCCTCTAAGGAGCACCAGCTGGCACTTCCTTCAAAACAGATTAATTTGGTATTTTGGCAGTTCATAGTGTGTTCAAAAGAGAACTCTGACGGCCTGGTGATAAGAAGCTGTGCTGCAACTCCAAAGGCACGAGGATCTAATCCACCAGATGCTCCGTGGGAGAAGGATGGGTAATCTTGTCTTGTGCAATTTACTGCCTCAGCTATGGGTTGGTTCCAACTCAATGGTACACATTGAGAATGTGTCCAATACTCTTGGCCATAATAAAAATACATGGACATCAATAATTTTTGGTCATCCTTAGTTATGATCCAACTTTCACATATATATATGATGAAATTAAAAGTACCTTTGGCCAAGTGCACCTTAGACTTTAAAATGACATTATTCTTCTTTGGCACTTTAAGGGGCTGTAGGATTAGAATATATGAAAATAAGTATCTCATCTTTATTCAAGCTCTGCTGGCCTAGTGGTAAGAATCTGCCTTGCAATCCCAAAGGTATGGGGTTCGAATAAAGCTGCTCTGGGAGTGGAAAATGAGCAATCTCCTCCTGTGCAATTAACTACTCTGAAAACCCACTAGAGAGGATCAGCTAGGGGTCGATTCTGACTGAACTGTACTCAACATTAACATCTTTATTCAGGGAGAATTGGACAGCCAACCCAAAAGGAAAGCAGTTTGAATCCACCAGTTGCTCTGTGAGAGAAAGGTGGACAATCTCCTCCCAAGTAATTTAGTTTCTGAACATCTGCTGGACGGTCAGACAGGAGGCAGTTCTGACTCAATGACACATAATAACAATAGCATCTTTATTCTGCTTAAATTAAACATATTTGGGTGTTGACCTTAACAGTGTAGGTATTAGCAAGTACATCTCAATTAGAAAAGTTCTAATGGCCTGTCAGATTATGCAAAAGACATACCAAGTTTCCAAACAGTCTTTCAGGAAAGCTGTAGCATTGTGCAGAAACAAAGCATCTGACATCTGAGCTCTGGCGTTTGAGCCTTGGTGTCCTCCAATTTGGAAGCTCTAGCATGTCCTGATCTGACATTTCCTCAATTTGTTCTTAGATCAAGGTTAATACAAATCTTGAAAATAAGATCATTCTCATACCCTCTGACCTTTGAAATCCCCAGGATTCCTAACTGACTCTGGGGGACACTACTGAAAGGGAGCTGGTGGTCGAGTGGTAAGGAGCTGTGCTGGTCCATGGGAGAAAGATGGATAATCTCCTTCCATGTGATTTACAGCCTCTAAAAATCTGCTGGAGGGTCAGTTATGAGTCAATTCTGACTCGAGGACACATAACAACAACAGCTGGAAGAATCACAGCCATTCATCCTCTGCTATAGCCACTGAAGCCTGCAGATTTGAATAATGTCAATTGGCCATTTTACTCACCATCCAACGACCTACAGGAACTTTAAGCTCATCTCTAATATCCCTATTTATTACTGCAACTTTCCTTACTTCTGTTCCTCATCTTGACAGCTCCAGCCTTCCTGGTTTGGTATTTGTGGGGCATGGTTTAGATGTCCATTGCCTAAAACTAGCCAGTCTTCCTTCCAACAGTCATCCTCCCTGCCCTGGATTTGCAAATTTCTACTTAACATTCTTCTCTGTTCTCTCCAAGATCAGGAGTTTAGAAACTGCCACAGCGCTGGATGATGAAACCTCGGGCACTCAATGACCAACTTGTCACAGCTTCAGTATACTTCACCTGGATCGTAGCCAGAATAAAGCACTGAATGACAGACTTTAGCCACAATGATCTGGCAGTTCCAGGTACAGGAGCAGTAGGTCTAAGGGGACTTTCTGCATCTCAAGTTTAATTCCTTGTATGACCAGAATCAGGATGCTCTGAAAGTAAAGACAGACAGAGTCTGACTGGGTCAGGCCCCAGGTAACTTCCTTACTATCTGTTTCCATTTCCTTCCAGATGTCATTGACTGTTCAAGGGTCTTGGGCAGAGCCCTCCAGGAGCCCAGACAACTAAGTCAGAATAGAGGAAAGCCGAACGAGGAAAAGATCCTACACTGCCACTATGTTAAGCCAAGAACTGCTGATTACAATGGCAGTGGGGCCTCTGCCTCATCTTTGGTATCACTCTTTATACTGCAAATCTTTTTAGTTTCTGTTCTTGCTCAGTTCACCTGGACATTTACAACCCTCCTGTATTTGGAGCTCTGTTTTAGTGTTTTAATTGCATTAACTAGCCATTCCTCCTCCTGGAAGCCAGCCACCTTTGATCCAACTTCAGGTCTCTGAGCAATTTTGGTCCCCTTTCTGACCACTTCCCACATACTGTACCCTTACTATAAAGTTCAGGCCATTCTCTTGACCTGGATGACTATAATAGCCTCGTCACTGGTCCCTTTGCTAGTGCTTTTAACCCCCAAAGCAGTTGTCGTGATCTTTTTAAAACATGAATTACCAAAATAAGATGCATGGAAGAAAAATAATTTATCACTTCTCAGCCATTTCAGGGAGCACAGTATGATCAAGGATGAATAATACTGAAGAAGTCCATCTATACTTATTTTATTTTTGTTTTTGTTGTTATTATATGTCACTGAGTATAACTCATTGTGACGCTGTGAACAACAAATCTGAACCCTGTCCTATTCTGTGCCATCCTCACAGTCTCTGACATACTTGAGCCCATTGCTGAAGTTGCTATGTCAATCCATCTCATTGAGAATCTTCCTTTCTTTAGTTGACCTTCCACCTTTCCTAACATGATGTCCCTTTTTAAGGGATACAACTTCAAAGGCAACATGTCCAAATTATGTGAAATGAAGCTTCTCCACTCTTGCTTCTAAGGAACACTCTGGCTGCACATTCTCTAAAGCGTATATGTTTGGGTTTTTTTTCGCAGTCCCTGGGATATTCAGTACTCTTCCAACATCACAGCTCAAAGGCTTCAGTTTTTCTTCTATAATTTTTACTCATAGTCCAGCTCTCAGGCACATAGCAAGTAATTGAAAGGACTATGTCTTGTATTAGTTACACCTTACTATTTAGATGGACATCATTGCTTCTCAGTATTTTGGAGAAGTATCTGACAGTAGATGTTCCCAAAACTATGTCTTTTGATTTTTTGATTACTAGTGCCAAGGGTGTTGATTGTGAATCCAAGTAAGATTAAGTAATTAACAATTCCAACTTTTTTCTCCATCAATCCTGATGTTGCCTATCATCCCGGTGATGAGGATTTTTATCTTCTTGATGTTGAGATGTAATCCATATTGAAGACTGTAGTCTTTGATCTTCTGTAACATTTCAAGTCCTCTTCACTTTAAGCAAGCAAGGTATGTCATCTGCCTGCATAACTCAAGTGGTTAGGATTCCTCCTCCAGTCCTGATACCATATTTTTCTTCATGGAAATCAGCTTCTTAAAGTATTTTTTCAGCATACGAATTGAATAGGGATAGAGAAAGGATATAGTCCTGATACATACCTTTCCTGATTTTAAACCATATAGTGTTCTGCTGTGTTCAGACAGCAACCTCTTGGTCTAGTTATAAGTTTTGCATGAGCACAATTAAGTGCTCTGGGATTCTCATTTTTCTCTTTGTTAGTTATAATGTATTATTATTTATACAGTCAAAAGCCTTTGCATAGTTAATAAAACACAGACATACATTCTTCTGGCATCTCTGATTTCTACCAAAATCCATCTAACATCAGCAATGATATCTCCCTGTTTGAACTTCTGGCAGCTCTCTGTCAATGTACTGTTCTAGGCAGTTTTAGATTATTTTCTGTAATATCTTGCTTACATGTGATATTAACGATATTGTTCTATAATTTCCACATTCTGTTGGCTCACCATTCTTGGGAATGGGAACAAATATGAGTGTTTTCCAATCAGTTGACCAAGTAGCTATCTTCGAAATCTCTTGGCGCAGCAGACTGGTGAGCACATCCATGGCTGCATCTATCAGTTAAAGCATGTCAGTTGATATTCCATTGTTTCCTGGGGCCTTACTTTTTGCAAGTATCTTCAGTGCAGCTTGAACAAGGATGTGAGAGTTGACAAATTATCAGTAGAGATGTTGCCATGTGCATCACTGGCAATATTCATTTTATGCCAAGAAACTGGCCAAATTACTAGAAAACATGCATATCTGTGACTATTCCAAAAAAAGATTATTCAATAGAATGTGGAAATTATAGAACAATCATCAATATCATATACAAGTAAAATCTTGTTGAAGATAATTCAAAAGTGGCTGGATCAATAATACATTGACAGGAAGCTGCCACAAATACAAGCTGGATTCAGAAGAGACTGTGAAATAAGAGACATCGTTGCTAACAGATGGGTCTTGACTGAAAGCAGAGAATAACAGAAATATGTTTATTTATGTTTTATTGATTATGCAAAGGTATTTGACTGTATGGATCATAACAAATGATGAATAACGTTGAGAAAATGGGAATTACAGAATACTTCACTGTGCTCATAAGAAACCTGTGTACAGTTAAAGCACCCATCAATCAAACAGAACAAGGAAATGCTGCATGGCTTAAAATATGGAAATGTATGTGATGAGGTTGTATCTTTTCACTAAATCTATTCCATTTTTATGTCAAGCAAGTCATCCCAGAAGCTGGAACCTATGAAGAAGAATGTGGCATCAATATTGAAGGAAGACTCATCAATAACCTTAGATATGCAGATTGATTAGGATTAACATACTTACTGATGAAGCTTAAAGAATATAACTTTGAGTATAGATTGCATCTCAACATAAAACAAAAATGCTCACAACCAAACCAATTAAAAAAAATCATGATAAACAAAAAAAAAAGTTGAAATTGTTAAGGATTTCATTTTACCTAGACCCATAATAAGGTCCATGGAAGCAACAGTCAAGAATTTAAGCATATGGCAATGAGCCAATCTACTGGGAAGGACTCCTTTAAGGTGCTGAAGGGCAAGGATATCACTCTTAGGATAAAGACATGCTATTTTCAGTTGTCTTGTATGCATAATTGAATTGAGATGCTGAAGAAGAGTCCTGAATGTCCCATGTACTACCAAAAGAACAAACTAGTCTATCTTGGTCCTAGGAAAGGCAACCAGGGTGCTCTTTAAAGATAAGGGTGATAAAACTTTTTCTCACATACTTTGGACACGTTTTCTGGAGGGTCCAGCTTGAAAAAAAGACATCATCCTTGAAAAGGTGGAGAGTCAGAGAAAGGGAGGAAGCCCCTCAAAAGGATGGTTTGAGACAGTGACATCAGAAATCATGAGAATGGAGCAAAATTGGACAATTCTCCAATCTGCGGTACATAGGGTCACTATGAATTGTAGTGGACTCAAGGGCGCCTAATAACACAACAACAACATTATTGTTGTGGAAGTGGAATCAACACAATAATGTTATTGTGTTACCATGTGCCATCAAGTTGGAATTGACTCCTCTGACCCTCCAGTGGGTTTTCAGAGGCTGTGTATCTCAAGGGAGTAGATTGCCCATCATCTTTCTCCTGTTGATCAGATGGTGAATTCCAACTGTGTGCCTTTGGGTTGGCAGTATAACTTTTAATTCACCAGAGCACCAGAGCTCTCCTAACAACAATATTGTTGTTGTTGGTTGCCATTGAGTCAAGTACGACTCATACTGACCCTATGAACAAAAGACCTGAACCCTGTTCTATAACTATCACCATTTCTCTAAGTTCATAGAGTTTTCAGAGGCATGTTGTTTAGGAAGTGGATGCCACTCTTGCTTCCAATACATGCATACGAAAATTGGGCAATAAATAAAGAAGACAAAAGAACAATTGATACCTTTTAATGTGGTATTGATAAAGAATATTGAATATACCACCAACTTGAAAAGAACAGACAACTCTTTCTTGGATGAAGTGCAGCCAGAATGCTCATTAGACACACAAAATAGTGAGACTTCACATACTTTGGGCATGTTGTCAGGAGGGACCAGCCCCTGGATAGACCTATACAATTGTATCTCTTTAAAATAAGTGTATATAATGATATAGTGATATAATGTAGAAGCTATATAATGGTCCCTCACTATCTGATAAACCAAAATATTTGGTGTTGTTGTTATGTGTTGTCGAGTCGCTTGTGACTCATAGCGACCCTATGTACAACAGCCCTAAACTCCGCTCTGTCCTGTGCCAATCGTACTGTCTCTGA
>NW_006399814.1:15990563-15997258 GCF_000299155.1 Elephantulus edwardii
TTGAGCTTAAGAAATGCTGAGCGAGTTCGGCCCTTTTGATTTTCTGACTCTAGTTCCTCGCACATTTCCTTGTAGTATTTTGGTTTGTCATTCCGAGCAGCCTTTTGGAATCTTCTGTTCAGCTCTTTAGTATCTTGAATTCTTCCTTGTGCTTTGGCTTCTCTACGCTCCAGTGCAATCTTCAGAGATGTCAGTACTACCAAGGAATAATTGTCAGAAATAGAGTGCAACGTATTTTTCCCCAGTCAGTAGTGTTTCTTTTCACTCTGTTGGAAAATCAAAACCACAATAAGATACCATCTCATGCCAGCAACTGTGGCAAAGTTTAACAGGACAGCAAGTAATAAATGTTGGAAAGGATGTGGTGAAATAAGAACTCTTATACACTCTTAGTGGAATTATAAAAATGGTGCAACCCTTCTGAAAGGCAGTTTGGCACTTTCTCAGAAAGCTAAGCACAGAAATTCCATGTGACCTATCTATTCCACTGTTTGAAATATACCCAGAGAAAATGAGAACTGAGGCACAAATGGAGACTTGTACATTAATGTTTAAAGCAGCATTATTCACCATCCCAAGAACATGGAAACAGCCCATATGTCCAACCATAATACAATGGATAGAGAAATTATGGTACATTCACAAGATGGAATACTACACAGCATGCAGGAGTAATGATTTTGAAAATCACTACCTAACTTGGAAGGAACTGGAGAGCATTATGCTAAGTGAACTAACTCAGTCCCATAAGGACAAATACTGTATAAGCCCATTAGTTTAGAATATGTATGAGGATCCAAAGGGGGAGTGGGAGAGCAGAGGGCTAAGGATGGGCAGAGGATGGAGAGGTGGGGCAGGTAATCATAGGGTCGCACAATTTAATGGGTGGAGGGAAGGATGGTAAAGAATATGGGAAAGATCTGGTGTGAAGAACAAGGTATACAAACTTTGTAAGTAAACCAATGTAAAATAAAAATTTTATTTAAAAAAAATTAGAATACATCTTTTTTTTCCTATAATTATATTTTGTTAATTTTCATAAACATTTACAGAGATTTTGGGTTTCCATTCATTCATTGTTGCACTATTCTCTCTACCCTCCTCCCAGTTTGTTCTTGTCCAAATGCCACAGTGCTTGTCAAAGCCAGTTCTAATTAGAATACATCTTCTTATATCCAGGCCCCTTCTCCACAAAGTTCCTTGACACCGGGAAAAGTCAAAGCACATGCAGATCTCTAAGGAACCCCAGGCCTAGAAATACTGAAGGAAATCATGACTTCTGTCCTCAGCCAGCAGAGAGAGCTTGTCCTAGAACTGACATCCTGAATTTGTGACCTTCTAGCCTCCTAGAAGGGAGTAAATGACTGTTTGTTAAAGCTGTATCCTTGTAGTATCTCTGTGTTATAGCAGCATTGGATAACTAAGACATGTTTTAAAGCACATTGTCAGAAAAGGAAAAAAAGCTTTAGGCTGACACAGTGACTGCAACAATAGATTTAACTCAGCAAAGGGTTACGAGAACGGCCCCTCTTGAGAGTGTTTTGCTCTGCTGTACGTGGGGTCACTATGAGTTGGGGCACTTAACAGCAACAGTAAATCCAACTTCTTATCAAGTAGATCTCAGCCAGTTGTCACCTCCTTAGAAAGACTTCCACAGACACTCTATCTGAAATCTCTTTGCCATCTCCATGCTTGGTTAGCTATATTTCACTTATCTTTGACAGTGTTTTGGGAATTCTTTTGTCTACTGTTTTACTGTCTAAAGAACATAAACCTCAGAAGTCAAAGACTTTTTACTAATCTCCACGCCTGCACCAGTGCCAAGGATGGTGTCTTATATACAGTAGGTACTTATTGAATGAATAAATGAATGAGTGAGTGAGTCAACAAATGGATTTATCCATCCATCCATCCATCCATCCATCCATCCATCCATCCATCCATCCACTCACACGTCTGTTCTATTTGGCCGTCCTACATGGCCTGGGCACTGAGTAGAGAGGAGAGTCTCCCCTTGGTGATGAGCAAGGTGTGAGCCTGCCCTGGTTCTAGAAGATGAGGCCAGGGCCTCTTGGCATGGTGACTGTCTGCCAATGGGCAATATCTCTTTAAAAATAGCAGGAAATCAGGCTCTAGAGATAAGATATGCTATTGCCAGCCTGATAGAGGTGGGAAGGAGGCCAAAGCACGGAAAGCTGGGGGCAGACAGGCGCCCTGCTCTGTGGGGATACCCAGGCTTCTGTGGTTGGCTGGCCACGCAACACACTTCCTGTGGGAGCGAAGGGAGGAGATCCCCCTCTGCAGGCCTTGGGGTTGGGGCTGTCCCAGGTGCCTTGTCCTTGACCTCACTGAGGTGACCAAGACACCAGACTGCTGTCCCTCATATCTACCACTCACGGATGTTTGGGGGACTGTCTAAGAAGGTGAGGTGCTGGATTCATGCACACTGTACTCCAGGTTCCCTGTGCACCTCTGTGCGCCAGACCTTCTATTGGTAAAATGGGCCCCACCAGGCAAGTGGAGTGCGGGCAGTTTAGAAGGAATGTTTCAGTGAGAACTAGGATCTAAAAACTCAAGGAGGAAGAGTGAGGGTCTGGCAGCTAGGGGTGATGGGTGGGCCTGGCTGGTCTCAAGTAGAGGGGTCTGGGCAGGGAGCATACACCTAGAGGCACCAAGGTCTAAGGTCTAACCCCCTGATTCTACTTAAAGACCTGGAAGCCGGCTCAGTGTCTCATTCTGCTACTTCATGGTAAGTGATTGGGAAACTGTTGAATGAACAAACAACAAGGTCTCAGAGACTACGCTTCAGATTTCAGCTGTATTTTTGTGCAAGCTGATCAACAAGATGTTGCTTCACTCAGAGCTGCAGTTACGTCATCTGTGAAAGGAGAGTCATGGCTGCTCGTGTGAGTGGTGAGCACTAAATGAATAATGCAAATTATTCCAATGACTCTATAGACCCCAGCTCTTCTCTCCTGTCAGGATCATGCCTTGGGTTAGAAGTAGGGTTCAGTGGACACAAACTGAGGAAGCCAGAAAGCCACTGTCCTGACTCTGTGGCTTGCCCCACTCTGGCCTAGATTCTGAAGGCTTTAGTCAGGGCGTGGGGGTCTGTTTGACAAGAATTGGGATTTCCCTGTAGATCCCATGGGACAGAACCAGTGCAGCTACTGGAAAACCCTTGAAAACAGCTGGATGTGGACCTGCCTGGAAAGAATTCAGAGTAGCTAGAGCAGACGGGTGGACCTGTCGGATCCGCCCTCTTGGGGAAACCCAGACATGAGCTGGCACCTGGACCTGAGAATATTTCCTGTCTGTCCTGCTCCTGTGAGGGAGGCTTTGGAGAAGGGTTTAGAAAGGAAGGTGAGGTGAATCCAATCAAGCATGGTTTTATTAGGTGTCATAGAGTCAAGTGTGACACATAGTGACCCTACAAACAGCAGACTGAACCTGTTATCCTGTGCCATCCTTATCTCTGAGCTATGGCTTTCCCTTAAATTCAGACTGTTGAAAAGCCCTGTCCCCAGATGCCTGGATAAACTAGACCTCTTGCACACACATCATCTCTCCGTTTCTCCTCACACCTACACTGATTGCTCTGTCCGGAATCATGAATGCTTTCTGACCTCTTGTCCTCCTCTGACTTCTGTGATGCTATCGCTCTTGGCTTCCTTCTTCCTCTTCTGCAGCTGCCTCCCCGCATCTACTCACAGGGTCTAGGATTCTTCCCTTTCAGTTCAGTCTCTGTCCCAAGACCAGCTCATCCCTGCTACCCCTTACCTCTCACCAGGCCACCAACCTGAGGTATCCCATCTCAGCCATGCCACTCATTTCCCAACAAAGCCTCCTCCTTCCTGTATAGTCTTCTGTGGAACTGCTTGCCCAAAGGAATTATACCTGAACCCTTTCCCTCCCCCATGTGGGGCTGAATCTGATAGCTGGTACACCATGGGTTCTCAATATTAGGGACCCTGAAGTTCTTTTTATCTTGAGGATTTGAGGTGTCTGGGAACAGAAGAGATGTTCCCACAGAACATAGAACTAGCTTCTGTTTAAGATGCAGGAATGTAAGATAGGATTTCTAAATACGAGGTTTCTTGTTTCTTTGCCCAGGGACAAGTTGTGTTTTTGGGTTTACTTAATGACTCTTGGAATGTGGCGCAGTGAATGCTCTGTTACATCACCCAGATCTTCCTTTATGAAGAAAAGGATTTGTTCCACCAACTGCTGAGAGGGCAGCTGGAAACAGCCTCGCTGCCAGCCCTCTCTGCTCTGCCAGAGAAAAACTTCCCTAAAATTTAGTGAAATTCCCTTACTTTGGGAGCCAAAGTAAGGTCATACCTACTTCCAAAGAGCACTCATATCCATTGACAAATAAATTTTTGGTCAACAAGCCCTCAGCACGCCTCATAAAACCCAAAGAACCAGCCCAGCAGTGCCCCTCTGGGGTATTTGGAACCTTTGTTAGAACCATAAGGGCTCAATTTCTTCCTTAGGTGAATCCTATCTTCATGACTTCTTTTCCCATAGACATTGATCCTAAGTGCTCTTTCTGATCAAGTCCTGTGTGCTGATCTCTGTCTCACAGTCAGCTTCCTGTGGCTCCTTACCTACAAACAGTGGTTTCAGGCCTGGACAGAAAGAAAGAAGCTCTGATGGCATTTTGACTGCCAGTGATGACCCGTCCGAAGAGGGTAAGGTGAAGCACAGATAGACTCTGGCACAAGGTAGAATGTTAACTGCTAACATTTGCTGGTGCAGTGTATGGATGTTTGGAAATTATGAGGAAATTAGCAACTATGTGGATGCTGGAATTGGGTAGCTGCTACTAAGCTTGACTCATTCTCATAAAAAGATAATGAGAAGCTTAGTGGAACGAAAAGCTAAGTGTGAGGCCTGGAATGCGTACAAAGATCTCGTTTCTGGCAATGGATGGAAAAGCAAAAGTTGAGAACTCCATGTCAAAGGAACCACTCACTAAGGAGAGTTAAACTCAACCCACATTGACTTCCTATGTCAAAGCCAGTGTCCTGTTTGGGATTTTTGCTAAATTAGACAAACATGTCCTTATGCATATAGTTTGCCTTTGTTGAATGCTTCTTTTCTACCTTTATAAGAAACAATATGCATGCATGTGGGACAAATAAGTGAATAAAATACAAATTTCTGAAGCTATTTTAACTCTCTGCCCTCTGTCACAATATCACAATCATAGTCCCAAGAGATGTGGACTATTTGGGCATATTTCAGAACATCACCCTGTTCTACTCTATCAATTCTGTAACGATAATAATAAAAAAGTGATTAGCATATTGGTCTCCATGACAAGACATATGCACGCCAGAAGATGAACTTAATGACTCGGGGCCTGCTCCTTCAGCAAGGATTTTAGGAATCCAGGGATCTAGAGCATCCCAGGAAATCTCTAACATATAACACAAATTACTACATCTTAGTCATCTTAGTGGGCAGAGTGGACAGAAAGTGATGCTACCAAGCCAAAGGTGGGTGACTCTAATCCGCAGCCCTCGGGCCTGTTTTTAATTGTTTTTGGTGAAACATTCTTCTACATCGTATAGCCCTGATCTGTCCACTTGCCATATAGAGGTAACTCGTGGTCGTTGTGAAGCTGAACACTGTGACACTCATGTGTCAAATGTTATAATGGTTACCCATGGTAGACAGTGTTTGGTGGAGCTCCCTGATAAAAACAAGCTTGGAAGCAGAAGTGGCATCCACTTCCACAATAGCTTGCCTCTGGAAACCCTATGAACCTGGAGAAAGGACGAAAGTTATACAGGTGTCCAGGTCTTTTTGTTCATAGGATTGCTATGAGTCGCCTATGACTCGACAGCATTTAACAACAACAACAACAACAGTGGGCATAGATCAATGGTGATTCATTTTCTAAAACACAATGTATGGGAATGATTGTATGAAACACAATGAGAATGAAGGAATGTGTGAAACACAATGTACATTAAAGGAGCACAATGTAGACAAATTTTGCATGCAAACTAACATGTTGTTGTTTTTGTGTACCATCAGGTGAGAAACCGACCCATAGCTGACACTCTAGTGGGCTTTCAGAGGCAGTTAATCTCACAGGAGGGCATTGCCTATCCTCCCACAGTAAACAAAATTGCTACATCTTGTGTTTCCCCCTATGGAGAAGGAAATAATGTGTGATAGACTTTTTCAGGATTTTTAGGATTATGGATGCAGCCTTTTCCACATCTAGAAGTATTATTATGACCCAAATATACTAGACAGTATCATAAAAACTTGCCAGGTTTGAGTGGGACTTGAAGACAGATTTAGGCTGTAGTACAAGAGACCTCACAATATGGACCATACAACTTATCCAACTCTGTGGTTTTAAAAGTATCAAACAAAACAACCAACCCAACTGGATTGGGTCCAATTTACAGAGTACAAGTAATCCACAAAGTTTTCTTGGTTGTAATCTTTACAGAAATAAGAGATCCAAGATGGCAGCAGAGGCAGAGACAGTGTGGTGAGCTGCGGTAGTAGCGAACCACTTAAAGCAGGGCCATTATGGCCTTCCACAGACTTCGGCTTATTGATAATTGAATGCTTGAACAGTTGATGACTGGCCCTCAGTGAAGATTGAAGCTCAACAACAGGAATTCAAGGATTCCCAAGGAGAAATGGGTGAGTCTCGTGCCCCCCCC
>NW_006399814.1:16000113-16003800 GCF_000299155.1 Elephantulus edwardii
TGGGATCAACCAGCCATCCCCACTGGACCCACCTGGGAAAACACTTTGCAGTCCAGAGGGGAGCAAATGACAGGAAAATATCTTCTAACAGAGCAAGAAGGCAAGCAGCTGTAACCCAAGACTACCAGTAAGGTGATAAAGCGTCCTCCCTTCCCCCCTTTACATTTACGCCCCTGTTCAGCATGAAGAAGCCAGAGAGTCGGCATCCAATTCCCAAATCAATAAGACAATTCGTTTAATTACTATTGGAAAATGCTTGTTATTTCTCTGTAGCATCTTGTCCCCACTGGACCCTCATCATTTCCTTCACCTGCTCCCCCCACCGACCAAACTGTGCAGCTCTACAACTGCATCCTGGCCCATCCTCACCCTTCTGCCCCCCACCCTCACCTCCTTGTACCCCCAATATATTTTTCCCAATAAAAAAAATATTAAAAAAAATGAAAGAAATAAGTCACCGAGCTTTTATTCCATGATGCTGTTGAATGTACCCCTCTTTTGCCACCCTGGGTCCTTTTGAAAGTCTTGTTGTAGTTGTGTACTATTGAGTAGGAACAGATGCCCAGCTGACCCTCCAGCAGGTTTTCAAAGACTTTAAATCTCATGGGCGGAGATTGCCCATCTTTTGCTCACAGAGCAACTGGTGGAGTCAAACAGGGTTGCCTTAGAAATAGTAAAATTCAATATGGCCCTAGGGTTCTGAAGAAAAGCCATGCCACCTGAATTGAAAAATACTTTGTAAAAAAAAAGAAATAAAAGAAAAATACTTTGTATTGAAAAGTCACTGCTGGCATGCTGCTGAGCCTTGGTGGAAGTTGAAGGCTTAAAAGATCATGATTACCCAAGATGATACTGTTAAAGTCATAGGTCAAGTGGGCTCAGAAACAAGAGGAAAATGGTACATCTGGACTCAAATATTGGAAGTCACAAATAAGATTCACAAGCTTAGGTAATCCAGAACGTATGTGGCAAAGCACCTTCCCCCCAGCTCATGCCTATGACAACATGAATGATCCGTTATGACCTTCTGATAGAGACGAAAAATCTCAAACTTGGTTCAGAGATCAAAAACTACACTATAGCACAACTCAGACGTGACCACTGAGCATGATGTATGAAGATCATTGAACTACATGCATTGTAATGCCTATAAGGACACATATCACAATGAAGAGGAACAAACAACCTGATAGATTAAATGTCTCTTCCAGTTGGTGTGGTGCAGCTTCTGTCATTGCGTGTATCATAGCATTGATTGAGACTGCATGAATGCCACACCATGAACTATGACAGTGGTTAACATAGCTCCTGTGGCTGCTAAATGCAGCAATAAACACAGACTTGGCCCCAGAGCAAACTGTTCCTTCAGGACACCGTTAGGACAGTTGGTAGCAAGTTGACTTCATAGAAACTCCTACACCTTAAAAGACCAATGATTCATTTAAGAAGAATAGATACATATTCCAGATAAAAAGGGTTTTGCCTTTGTTTCCTGCAAGGCCTCAGTCAACGTGACTGCCCAGGGGCCTACAGAGTTTTTAATTCACTAGAATTTGATCTTAACAAACATTATATTAAGTCAAGAGATTCACTTTACAGAAGAGAATATGGAGGAGTAGGCCCATACCATAAGATCCAGTCATCATATCACATACTTCCTAAGATGCATACCCTATCAGGAGCTGCTGGACTGATGCAGAGCTGAAGAACCATCTTGGAGAGAATATTTTGCAAGCCATACAGCTAGTACACTGCAGAGCCAGAATTTTAATCTAGTCTGTCAGGCTCCAGGGACTGAGTTTCTTGACCATTAGCAGAAGGATACTGTTCCTAGGAAAATGGAAAGTGGAAGTTGGCCAGACTGCAGTGACAAAAGGTGTCCAGCAGCCACTCCACACTCCCACTCAGCAGAGAGAGAGTGATCCAGCTTGGGAAGGATGTATCCACCTTCTCCCGGGGTGACGGGAGGGGCGGGATCATGCTGTACCAAGGTGGCTGTTTCTACTGTGACCTTATAGCTGGACCAATTCCGGACAACAGGAGGGACAAAAGAGTAATTGCCCTTCTACCATTATCCCCCAGTGAGGTGTTATATGATTGGGGAAAGGCAATTTTAGTCATGTAGATAAAAATAAAAAGCTATCAGCCACAAAAAAAAAGAATATTTTGCAAGGATAATAAACCATAATCCTGGACATAATCTTCACTACAAATCAAAGCCTTTTTTATGGAGCTGTAAGTACCCATAAAGAGGCACAGTACAAACATCTGGGAACAAAGAAGTAGAAGCAGGAGTGGCCCCTTTTATCATCATCCCCAAGGACTCACTGTCAAACTTGCACTTCTCATCCTTGACTCTTTAGGCTCTGTAGGTATAGTGGTCCTGGTTCTCAAAGCGGGGACACCTTCACCAGGGGCTGCTACAAACATCCTACTGAGCTCTAAGCCATAGCTGATGCCAGGCTCTTTAGCTTCTTCAATAGCTCAGCTGTAGCTGAGTCTGTCTTTCTGTACCAGGGGCTCTGTCAGTGTCTGTTACTTCCCCGGACCCCCTCCCTTTGTCTGTCTGCTTGTTTGTCATGATCACGGACCTGCTGTGTCTGTCTTTCTCTTAAAATAATCTCAGAGACCAGCAGAAAAGACCGAGACATGGTAGGGCTCCTGATACATGACAGGGGTAGGAAGGGATATGTGTAGTGCCCAGATGATTAATTCATTTGGGTGTCTCTTTGGTCTTGTCCAAATTTTGACAGTAACCATTCACATGCAGTGACTGCAGTTTAAAATAGTCTCCAGTGAACTTTCCTAGGATGAAAGTAATACAGAAGGTAATAAACTTGAACATGCCTTTAAAAGAGCAACATCTCCTTCCTAACCCCTCTCTCCTCTCATTCTCTTTCCTAAATGTCAAAAATCTGAGGTCAGAACCTGTATTAATTAAACAATAAATTAAAAAGGAAGTAAGTTGAAGAGTAATTGAAGAGTGTAAGTGCACAAAAAAGCAGTTTGTTCTGTGGAGCTCTGGACATTTATTAAGTAGAATGCATCTAGGACTAGAGACTGGTAGAAATTAGTCTCAAAAAAATGACTAATTCTCGTCATCAGAATCCAAACTTCCTTCTAGAACAGTCAATGCGAGGCTGGCACAGCACTGGGCCCTGCTTACTCTGTTTTATGCAGGGCTGCTACAAGTCAGAGCACACTCAGTGGCTTCGACAACAACAACAACATACAAGTTTTTCCCAAGAATGTGTAAACTATGCGTGTGATAACTGGTCATGAGAGAGATAGTGCAACCTAAACATTCATTTTCTACTAACCAATATAGTTTCTCTGAAGAGTCTAAAACAGAGCTGTTACCCCAGTTCATGTCCTCCTCTCTTCCTAGGTACTTAGAGTCCAATCTAGTTTTGTTGCCTCCTGGAAAGTCTCCAGGAGTGATGATTAATCATAGTTGGGCCAGAGTGGAAGCTACTTTGAGGTGTGAGTTATTTTATTAACTTCTCTTTCATATGGAAATTGTATTGCTTCATTGATTTGATTGTATGTCAAGCAAGGGATAGAAGTGGTCTTCAAGAAAAGGGTTTTTTTTTTTTAATTTAGGTTGTTTATTTTTCATTTCAATGAACATCTACAGAGATTTTGGGATTCCATTCATTCATTGTTGCACCCTTCTCCCCACACAAA
>NW_006399814.1:16004410-16032271 GCF_000299155.1 Elephantulus edwardii
CCAGTCTCTCCACAACCTCGCCAGCATTTGTTGCTTGCTGTTCTGTTAAATTTTGCTAGTCTTACTGGAGTGAGATGATATTTCATGGTTGTCTTGATTTGCATCTCTCTCAGGGCTAGGGATTTTGAAGATTTCTTCATGTGCTTGTTGGCCATCTGAATGTCTTCCTTGGTGCAGTGTCTGTTCATATCCTGTGCCCATTTTTCAGTTGGATTATTCTCCTTTATCTTGTTGTGGTGCTCGAGTATTTTATAAATTCTAGATATAAGTCCGGAAAGGGTTTTTTTAAATAATATATATTCCTTAATTTTCACAATACAATGACAAACTGCCCAGAAAGGAAATAAAATTAAAGAAATCTAAGAATAAGGACAAAAAAAAAAAAAGAAAGAAAAGACAGAATTCAGACCCTCAATGATGAGGGAGTGGGTCATGCTACTAGGTAAATTACCAGGATGAGTGGAGGTAGGGAGGGTGAGGGGAAATCTAGAAAAGAGATTACCAGTTGTGGCCTGAAGTCAACTGCAACAGCAAACACTGTCGTTTTCCTGGCCAGCCTTTCTTCTCCAGGTTTCCCTCTGGAAAAGCTGTCCAAGGAATGATTGGTGAGGTGGGGCTGTCTCACACGACTCCATAAGAGCCCATTGCTAACTTTTCAGGGATTTTACCAGCCTGTTGGAAACGTAAGATCAGCATGATGGAAGGATCTATATTATGACAACTTGAAAATGCTACAAATCCAATCAGGGTTTGGCTTTTCTTTTTCCTTCTTCTTTTGGAAAAGTTGGTTGTTAAATGTTTAACAGCTCAGCACGGGATCCTGGAGGAGCTGGTGTGGATACACACAGCTCATGGGGTGGTCTGTAGCATGTGCTGGAACCTTCTGCTCACATCACCCTCAGGAGCAAAGGCTCATTGCTCAGTGTAGCAGTCCTGCTGGAAGACGTGTCTAAAGTCAGCTTAGAGGATTCTTTCAAGATGTCCTCTCTGCTAAAAAAAAAAAAGTGCCTATCTTAAGGTCATACCTCCTTCAGGAAGAATCCCACATCCATTTGCTGAGCTACATGTAGAGATAAAGGTCTGTCTCCTTCATCTCTACTTAAGAAAACTTTAAAGGGCAACCCGAGCTCCAGACCTCTGGTGTGGATCAGCTGAGACCGCTTTCATGAGTGCACCACATCATAGTTTCATCCTCTCTTCAATCCTGTTGCTTTTCCTTCCCTTCTTCCAGCATTCCTGCATGCAAATCTCATGCTAATCTGTATGCTGATGTAAGACAATTAGCTGCTGATAATAATAATAATAATAATAATAATAATAATAATATCAGGTAATTAGCTACTCTGCCCACTAATGTCAGTCTAGAAACTAAGGTGCACCTGATACAGGCCATGGTCTTTGCAATCACTTGTTATGCATCAGAGAGCTGGACAATGACTAGGGATGACTGAAGGAGAATTGATGCCTTTGAGCTGCAGTGCTGAAGAAGAGTATTGAATATACCATGGACAGCTAGGAGAACAGATTCCTCCTAGAGATGGTGAAACCAGGCTGCTCCTTGGAGGCAATGATTCTGAAGCTCCGTCTGACATACTTTGGCATGTTGCAAGGAGGAACCAGTCCTTGGAGTGGGACATCATGCTTGGGAGGGAAGACCCTCAATGAGATGGATTGATTCAGTATCTGGGGTAATGGGGGTAGGTGTGTGAGACAATAAGATGGGTGCAGGATAGAGCAGGGTCACTACGAGCCACAGGTGACTTGATGGAACATAACAACAACAACCCACTAAAATCAGAGTTGACTTCCTTGAGACACCTGCCTTGGTCAATATTTATAGCACAGAAATTCCTACAAGGTGGGGATTCAGCTAAGTGTGTCCCAGCAAACTTCAGTCTCCCCACCGACGAATGAAACAACTCACCTGTTTTCACTTCACCTGAAGTCTCTACTCTGAGCTACAACATTTGGGGTCCTCAGACCCCTGGATCCTGGATCATGGTGAGGGAAGAAGCTGGTCAGTTGGGGCTAAGCAGCCTCTGACAGCCTGTGGGAGCACCAGATGCCTCCTCAATCAGGCACTGCCCTCTATGAGTCTAGTCTCATGGGGTTCTCTATGAAGAGCTTATCCTTGAAAAGCAGGGCCAAGAATGGATCCAGCATGCTGTGAGCAGGTAGTCCCAGGAGGGATGTGGGAAGGCTCTCTCCACCTCACAGGACTGGCAGGAGAAGGGCACAGGAGATTGGACCAAGTCCTTAGTCTGGCTCCAGGGATAATGAGCCGCAGTCTACTTATTTCTTGGGGCTCATGGGATTGAGGGTATTATAGCTCTGGAAAGAGGGGTCCCAAAAGTTTTTCCTCATCTGATTTCATTGCCAAAAGGAGGACACTTCAAAGCCCTTCGAATATGGGCCTGAGCTCAGAGTCTGAGCTGTCAGCGTTGCACCAACCACAGCTTACAGCTGTCTGTCTGTCAGAGGCACTGACCAAGAACTGCCTGTTCATCCTCCCTCTGTGTTGTCAATCTGTCACTGAGAGTGTCCTTGGCTGGTCTCTTAGTCTGTCCCTTAAAAGCCTTAGGTGAATCTGTCTGTCAGCATCTGTTCCTTGCCAGGAGCCCTAAGCTGTATCTGCTCATCACTGCCTTGGGCCAGCTGTGTCTGCCTGTCACATCCGGACATCCAGCCTGGGAGGCTCTGGAGGAAGACGCTCCTGCACAGTCACTGAGGGCACAGTCTACAGTCACTCCTGGTGTTTGTATTTGGTGCTTGAGCCTGGACCTATGTCTCTTTCCTGAGTACCGACAGGCACTGGAACTTTTGGTGGGACTGTGTGTGGACTAAGCCTAAAGCCTAAAGCCCGCAGCTTCCTCTGATCTCTTTCTGAGCGCTGACAGAGGTTGGTGTACATGTCTGGGGTTCAATCAATGGAAGGGGCTTTAGTGCCAACCTGATTCAAGATCCTTCTGATGCCAGTTTAAAAACTCATCAGGTGTGCCTGATCTAAGCCATGGTATTTTCAATTGCATCTTATGCATTTGAAACTTGGACAATGAGCAAGGATGGCTGAAGGATTGATCCCTTTGAATTATGATGTTGGAAAAGATGACTGACTATTCCCTGGGCTGCTAGACTGCCAAAGATGTCTTGGAGAACGTGCAATCAGGGTGATCCTTATAAACCTGGGATAGGTACAGCTCTACCCCCAGCTCTGTTTCTGTTGAAGACCAGAGAGGGGCCACAGGAATCACCCCAGAGAGATCCCAGTGGGAAAACAACCTGAGAGCAGTGGAGGTCGGTCCAGGAGAGAACTTCCTGGAGCACCAGAAGAAAGGGGAAACAGACTCGAAATTGTTCTAGCAACAGCTCCCGCTTCCTTGGCCGCCTCTCCCAGCACATTAAGAGGCCCGCCCTGATCCAGTCCAGCCTGGGCAGGAGCCAGCACCTCTGCCATGAGAGCACGGGACTGCCCCAGGCCCCATGCAGGAGGAAGTGTGACACAATCAGGGAGCTGTACTTCCCTCCCAAGGCTGTTTCCTTTGAAGAGATTCCCAAATCCGTTAAGTGGGAAAGAACCAGAGCTGTGGTGCTGGTGCTGGATACTTAGCCCCCTGCTTCTGAATGGGCCTAAAGAGCTTCCTCCTGGATCAACTCAAGATGCTTTTGTTGACAAGGGTCCTGATAGCAATGTCCCATAAGCTGGTTTAATATTTTTCTCCAAGAAAACATTCTAAACCTCGCACAACTTCTCCGACCCTCCAGTCTGATTTCCACAAAACCTATGCCCATGTTCTTTCATCCGATATGAAAAAAGGCTCATTTTCCTCAGACCCTGGAGCACAAGTCACTGCAGGCAGCTGTGCAATAAGGGACCCTCTCAGACCTGGGGTGGAGAATGCAGCAGAGACCCCAAATGTCCTCTAAGGAGTAGGCATCAGTTCACTTCCTAGCCCAGGAAGCAAGTCCCAGAGTAAATGCTGAGTATGAGGTTATGCTAACATTGGACCCCTCCACTTTCATGGGTCTTATGTCACTCCCATTGGGAAAGACAGATGTACAACTGGCTGGAAATACATTCTAGACAGAGGGGACAAGTATGATAAGAGCACTGTGGCTAGTTCAAGCTTCTTGGGCCCAGGGCTGTTGTAAGTAAGAAAGGATGGCAAGTAAGAGGCTAAGGAGATGTGCAGGGAACACAGGGGTAGAATAGTAGGACAGGGTCTTAGGCTCGACCAAAGACTTGAAGTTTATGCTCATGTGGGACATAACTAGATACACCATCTAAAATGTAAGTACCTTCAGGGCAAAAGTAGTCATCTGTTATGTTGTCTGCAGCATCACAGAGCTAGCACAGCTTTGATCCTTAGTAAGAGACTTGGTCTGTGGGGTGAATGAATGAGTGAATAAATCCATCAGGCTGCTAGGGGAGAGAAGAAGTGGGCCTTTCTAGAGATGGGGGCCCAAGGGCATTGGAGAATATCATCTGCGTAGGAGAGGACTGGAGCAGGGTAAGGCCATAAGCATAGATAAAAGTGGGCAGATTTTAAAGGGACTGGAAAAGTGAAAGCCCCCAGACTTGATGGGGTGCTGACTAGGAGACCAAAGATCAGGGTACTACCCAGGGGTCCCCTCTCAGCCAAGTCTTTCTACATAAGATACATTACAGCTTCTCTTACTGCGCTGTGTGGTGACCAGGTAAGACATCACAGATAAGCATGTCTGATTGGGTGTTTTCTTAAGCTAAAAGGAGATGTTATAAGTGGAGGCAGCTCCTTCACAGCTGTGGTAGCAGAGGACTGGAAAGTGACAAACCTGCCTGATTTCCACTCTTGTCAATGAGCATGCTTCACTTCCACCACGCTCCCTAAGGGCCAGTCCCATGACTCTATGAGCAAGGTTTAACCGTGGTCCAGGAACTTAGCCAGATTTGGATTGTATTTCCCAACAATTGATTTGGCAGAATGTGGAAGGTTGAGCAAGACTGAACCATGTCGAGAAAAATTTCTAATGATGATGAGGGTATTTGAGAAGCAACCTCTGATCATGTGAGGAGAGGTATCTGATGCATAAGTGGTATCTACAGAAGACAAGAAGGCACAGAAGCAAGTATGTTGTTTATGAAAGACTTAGAAAAAAATGTTGGCAGTATCTTGTGAAGATAAAATATATGCATTTATCCTGGGACTCAGGAATGCTACCCCATTCCCATTTCCCCCCCTCAAAAACACACATATTCATCCAGCAATAAATTCAAGGAAGTTCAGAGCTGCTTTAGTAATGTTAGCCTGAAAATGGAAGCCACATCAACTCTATCAACAGTAGGATGATAAAATTGTGGGGTGTTTGCGCAATGGAATATTACACAGCCGCCAAAAATTATAACAAACCACAATTAAAATACTACATGGAACGAGAAAAAGTACACAGAGGGGAAGCCCAAGGAAACCTTTTAGGGTGCTGAAAGATATTCTCTGTTTCACTTTGGGGCTGATTATGTAGTTACAGACTCATGTAAGAATTCGCTGAATTGGGCACTTACATGTGTTTGCTTTATTGTGTGTGAAGTATAACTCAATTTAAAATAAAGAGAAAATAATTTTTTTAAAAAGGCCTTTCCCCACCTCCAGATGTAACACAGCGTCCTGAAGGAAGCATTAACTTCCCCCTGGGTGAGGGTCCAGGTGGTATTTGAGGGCAGAGCCTGGGAAGTTTATGCTACTTTTCCTTTGAAGTTGAGAAAAAGAAAAGGGAGAAAAGTTTTCTATTCATCATCTCTCTAGTTGAAAGAGTAGGACTGGGGCAGAGATAACATCAGTGGCAACAACATGAAACTGTTTCGACTTTCTTATCTCAAACCACAATGAAAAATAGCTTGTGAAGCTGCATCTTTCCTGGCAGCCAGGGCTCAGGGTCTCTTCACAGGAGGGAAATCGGTCAGCCATTTCCGAGGGTGAGATCTGTGCCCAGAAGCCCTTAAAGGGGGCTTCTGTGAGGACTAGCGCCCAGGTCCCTGTCCACAACACCATCTGTGTGTCCTAAGGAGGTCCTGCAGCTCTGGTGCTGTGGGGGTCTGGGTGCAGGCTTCCAGCACTAGCCACCTCATCTCAGCTCCTATCTTGCCCTAGTGCCTCCTCATCCCAGCTTTTACCTGCTCACGCCCAAGTGTAGGGCACTTTTGGCTTAGCACTCACCAGGGACAGAGATGGGAGCAGGCCACTCACTGAGGAGACAGATTTTCCCCTGTCACAGGCCTTGAGCCACCAGGACTTTGCATCTGCCTGAGCCTTCCCATGTCCTGGGCATCTCTGTCACCACCATACCTCACTTCACAGATGAGGAAATGAAGACCCACCAGAGACCTAAGTACCAGATTTCAGATCTGCAAAGCTCCCTTGGAAAGGTGGGGAGACCCAGGCAGGTGCTGCGGGATTCAGAATGAGCAGCTGTGCACCTTCAACGCCATAAGGATCTTTCTTAGAGGCCAGAAACAGTGAAGTAGATGGCCAATCCCTGCAGCCGCACCTTCCACTTGCAGCCACACAACCCCCCAAGTTACCGCGCATGGGAGGGTACACACCTGTGACAGACAGCCAGGAGCCAGGAAGGAGGTTCAGGACCAGGCCATGCTGCACGCCTGGTTTCCGGGGCAAGTTTACTTGAGGAACTGTGCCGCAGGCCAACTGCTTAACCCCCACCTGTGAGATGAGCCAAGATCCCCAGGCCCCAAGCATAGGCCAGTGTGAGGCGGTTAGACATGTTTGGGCAGTGTCTCAGGCATTCAAGGTCCATGCTTCCCACTGGTCCCCACATTAGGAAGGAGCGGAAGCCCTCTGCTATCCACATTTAAGAAAAAGAAAACTGTATCTTATGCCAGACAGGAGTACTCTGCACCTTTGAGGGAGTGTCCTCCGTTGTAAACTAATTACTGGCATCTTGTTTGAATAAACAACTTAAGAAGTTAGTCATCATCAGTTAAGCTGGGGACACTGAGGATGCTGAAGATACAAGTTCTCTATGAGCAAGTGGCACAGTGGTGCCCACCACACTAACAAGTCCCACACACCCAGCTTTCCGTCCACAATATTCATTTCATGAATGGCAGTTTGGCCATTTCTGTAAATGAAGCTTCCCTCTTCTGTGGCCTCTGTGAACATGGATGCTGAGTCAAAGACACGCTACGTGGTGGTCTGTGACAGAGACTGTCGTGTGGTAGCCACAGGGCTGGCCCTGTTTTCAAGGTTCAGCATATGAGACAAGACTGCTCATCGCCTCAACTGGCATTTTTAAGATTCCTGGCTCTAATCTCAATAAAACAAATGTTCTGTGGAGGTACAAGGATCCCTAGGAGGAAGAAAGTGATGTGGAGCTGAGGCGCCCTGGGGAAGGAGGTCTCACTATCCTGAAGAGCTTTGGTGTGTGAATGAGCCTCTGTCCTGAGGCCTCCCAGTCCTGCTCCCCCTCCTGCAGAGATGAACCCAGCATTTCCTCAGAGCTGAGACAGATCTTCCCCCAAACCTTCTTGTGGTTACCTACCATGTTTTTTGCTGCTGTTAGTTACCCTTGAGTCAAGTCCAACTCATAGTCACCCTATATGTGCAGAGCACAGCTCTTCCATGGAATTTTCAAGACTGTGACCTCTCAGAAGCAGATCCAGGCCTGTCTACTGAGATACCTCTGGAAGGGTTCCAAATGCTCACCTTTTGGCTGGCAGCCTCTCACTTAATTGTTTGATGATTAAGGTATATACCTGGACCTGTTTCCTGGCCTCTTAGAGAAAAATGAGGTTTCTAGGGTCAGTTGCAACCAATGGAAGGTCAAGGTAAGATCTCTCAGGTCTAGAGCTCCAACCTTCTAATCCACCAGTGTCTCCGTAGAGTCCTAAGCATGTTCTCAATAGTTTTCCAGTAGTCTGTGGCCAAGATTTGCTGGGGCCTCAGGAGCAGTACTCACATGGGCCTCCACTGTCCTCCTTGCTCCAAACCCTCACAGCCTTTCCAGCCCTACTCCCCACACCTCAGCCTACCGGGGGGAAAGCTTGAGCACATGGAAAACCATAGTAGTACTCACTGTAGATGTCATCACAGGCAGCTGGTCAGTGACCTTGTCTGGAGCTTTGGCTATCAAGAGATAAGAGACAGGGTACAGCCATTGTCCTAACTGTGCACTTTCCAACGTTTCCTTTTTTTAGGAGAGACATCACAAAGCTTTTTTTCAGTCTGTCTGGTCTCAGTTTCCTCAGTGGTAGCCTAATGTCGTGTTAGGTTCTTTGAAGTCTTTCCAACCTAGCAAAAGCCATAAACCTAGCCTGTGTCCTGGCCTCTAGAGCAGGAGTCCACCCCAACTATGTAGACTCTGTGGCTCTGAGAGACTGAGGTGTATGCCCCAAGTTGCACAGTGAGCCAGGGACAGGCCAGGTTCACGGACAACCTTCTCTTCTGAGAATGGCAATAAGATGGCAACAATTATGCCCACACAAACCCCAACCTTCTATTGGTAGACACCTCAGGCATTGTCAGGAGCATAAGATCAGGGGGCCTCATACAGTCTAAAAAGTAGACTGGACTGGAAAGTGATGAATCTTCTTCCTTTATGTATCCCACCAAGCCTGGCTGCCAGCCACCCCAGAGACTGCTGTCAGTTATGAGGAGTGGTGTCTGGATCCCTGCATGTCTGCATGGAGTCCTCCTAGGACAGGAGTTCACAGGACCTGGCAGGTGGACTGTGGGATTTCTGAATATCAGAACCACCATTGGTCCTGGTCCTGCCTCTACCTTTAACTCTTGACCCTGTACCACAGGAGCATCTCTAGGTGCTGAAATAGTTTGTTGATTTCTCTCAGCCACACGTGCTGACTCCGGGCCTAAAGTGGTCTTTCAAGGTAAGTAAGAGCAGGGAATGAGCTGAAAATGATGAGACAAGGAATGGAGCTCCGGCTCATCTGAGGTTGGCCCCGAGGCCAATCAGAAGCACCATGTTGGTCAAGACCTGTCAATGGAAAGAACGCATTGCTCACCCAGACCCCAAATTAAAAAAAAAAAAATTTAAAAAAAAAAAAAAGAACGCAAATTCCTGCCTGGTCTCATCAGGGCAAAGTTGAGACTCTAGCTTGATACTTGACTGTATTCTAGAACAAACAAGTTTCTTCTATTCAGGTTTTAATGGAGGGGCTCATGATCTGAGAGATCTCACATCTGGTATAGGAAGTTGTGTGCTGTTTGGATAATCACCACACACACCTCCAGTCAGCTGTCCAAATGTTAGGGGAAGGATTCAATCTGAGGGAGGGGAGCGGGGGTGTCAAGGCTGGCCTGGAATGCACTCCAGGACCTCATCTGGTGGCAGATTTGACCTCAACCGTTCCCAGGATCCTGGGGTGGGAGAGTGGAGTTAGGAGCCAATATTCTGAGGAGACACATAAGGGTGATGTGAGGAATTTTGCAGCCAGAAAAGGAACTTTACTTTGAAATCAGATGCTCTGTGCTGGTATGGTTGGAGATGAGAGCTTTAGGGATACCCCTGGCTCCTTCAGGGTCTCCCCAACACTGCCACATCCTCTGCAAGAAGCCTGGAAGTCTCATTTCCACTTAGCCATTTAATAGGACAGTTCCTTCTGTGACACTGAGTATGTGTGGCAGGAGAGGGAGTGTAGAGAGCACAGGAGGGAGCCTGGAAAAGGACTGGTGAGAGTTGTGAAGAACACAGGATGAAGTTGGTATTAAAAGAAACCAGTGCCCTCTGAGGTCTTCTCAGCTGCACAGAGACTGACCGAGTCCTGGCTAAGTGACCACCGGTACTGACGAGAGAAGGATCGAGATGCTATTTGTGCACCCCTTCCTGGGCTAGGGGCTCCTCTTGAGAAGTCAGTCCCAGCAGGGCTGCTGCGAGGCTGGGCTCCATTTAGGACCCTCACAAGCATTACCAGACCCTGGGCTTTATTGAAGCAGCAGATGCTGATGTGTCAGTTACAGAAAGTTTCCTCAGCTACTTCCACCCCCTTAATGCATCCACCACCTTGTCTGCTTTAAGAATCAGAGGACCCCCATGCCATCCCAGCAGAAATCATTCTGTAGCTCTTCTAGTCCCATTTCCTGAAGCTCTAACCGTGGACACCAGGCTTCCGAGAGAGGACTGGGTCCCGCGGATCCCCCGTGATCCTGTTGCACGATTTCCATTCTTCTATAGATATGACAACTTTTTGTAAAGCTTTCTTGAACTCTGTAAAATTGCTTTTCTCAAGAGTACAGTTCTTGGGCAGTTCTGTTGGCTAAATAAGAAATATCCATTTAAGTCAACCTTCTTTAACAGAAAAAAAAAAAATCAAAATTCCCTCCCCTCAGCAAGCGTTTGTTCTTCAAGTCACAAAGGTCCTGTAAGTCCCACTCCCCTGGGCCTCAGGCCCTCTCTGCCTGCCTTAGAGATGGCCTTTGGAGCACTGCTATGTCTTAGGGCCATTCACAATAGGGCTGTGGCCTAGGATCAGTCATTCACAAGCTTTGGGAGGTAACCAGCAAGATCTAGGCAAAGCCATGGCTTTCTATGACATGGATATGAGGACAAGCAGGGTTCATAGGGAACTGTGCAAGGGGTCATAAGACAGGAGCACCTCCAACATTTCTGAGCTATATTCCCACTACCTTCCTCCCCCACAGTTCCCAGAGGGCCCCTCTGGGACAGAGTGAAGTGGCACTGAGGGGTCATCACCTCTTCCAGGATCTGATCTGACCTATACCACACTGACTCCAGGCCATGGGGGTTTGACAGAGGTCAAGAAGTGATGGACAGAAATCTCCAGAAAGAGCCCTGAATCACTGCACCTCTGCCTTCAGCCCTCTGCCACTCCCATCAATAGGTGCACAGTCCCAATGAACACCCACCTCTTTGGCCCAAGAGCAGCATCTGAGGCCCTTCCTGTAGCAGGTGCAATTCATAAAAAGCCCTTTGCCCTGCTGGGCCCTGGCCATGGTGTCAGAGAATGTATAATTCAGGCTCCCTAAGAGAAAATAACCACTTACTTCCAGCCTACTGCAGGTTTGACTGAGCTTTGTCATGTCGTCATAAATCATCTTCATGTGCTGGTTTTTCTTGTGATGTTCAGATACGTTCTTCAGGGTGGAGATGAAGTTCTTTGTAAACGTTCCATAGCAGGGCTCCTGAAATAGGGTTGGGTACTGGTGTGGTGGCGCACTGCAGAGCACTAGCTGACCCCCACCCTCATCCGTCCCTGGCCACAGGAAGCCCTGGACCCAGGCTCAGTTCTCACCCTGACTCTTCCTCCAGAGACCTGTGGACCTTGCAGAACTGTGCAGTGGATACTGTCTCCTTGGGCCCCAGTCTGTGCTGGGACTGGCTCATTGAGCAGAGGCAGCTCTGCTGACTGCCTCTGTGCCCTAGGACCCTGGGCACTGGTTCATCTGTTTTCTGAGCTGTATGCTCCTTGCTCACACCTTCTCATTTCTCCTCAGATTTCTCTTTCCTACATCCCTTCTCATATTTCCTTCCTGTATGCTGACTGGGGCTTATCACTCTCTCTCTCTGTTCCATTAGGGTCAGAGAGGTCCAAGGGGTGGGCACTCCTTACCTCACTGGTGTTCTGGGGCTTCTCAAAAGAGCCCTGGAAATAGGATAAGTCAATCAGAAACACAAAAGACACAACACCCCAAAATAACTGCTCATGAAAATCCAGACTTACATTGTATTTAACGTTGTCTTTCGAAAGTTGGAACAGAATCTCAGCACAGAGGGCCGTGTGGTTATCACTGATGGAGGTGCCGGTGATCTTCATGGGGGTAGAGTGTCCTTCGGACACCCAGAGTGCCCACACAAGGAGCACACATGGGTGCATGGTGCCGCTGCAGGTGGCCACAAGACAATCCGAGCCCTGGCTTCGGCAGCATCTCTGTGGGGAGGGGGCATCTATATACGTGAGTCTAAGGAAATGTTAAATCTCTTATCAACCATCACTGGTTTGTGAGGAAGACTGAGAAGACCTTATCGCTGGGCAAGATGTGCTTTTCATGCATTTTCTACGACCACAGCACACTTCATGGATTCTTGTCTTTACTGAATTTCATACTTTGTCTAAGAATTTTTATTTGTAATCACATCTGGAGTCATGACCTTTCTGCCTGAATGTGGGGTGGGTCTTTGGCCAGGATGGGGCTGTCTGTGATGCTGATTGGTCAAAGAGAGCGTGTGAGTTGATAGGGCACCGAGTTGGCTATGGACAGGCCCACCAGTCAGGCAGGAAGCTGGCCCTTGCTGTCCAGCTGAGACTTTGGGACACACCTAGTGCCTGAAAGGCCCCAGGAAGGTCAAAGATGGCCAGACTCAGGAACAGGCCACTAGCCTAGTTTTTAGGAAAATGCTTCATTGGAATGAAAATGTAATTAAAAAAAACAAAACAAAACAAAACAAAACAAAACACCAAAACAACATAGCAGTGATATTTACCATTGCAGGAATATGGAAACAGCCCAACTGTCCAACCATAACTCAATGAATTGAGAAATTGTGTTACATTCACACAATGGAATACTATGCAGCACTCTGGAGCAATTCTTAAAAAATACTATATAACTTGAGAGACTGAAGAGCATTATGCTGAGTGAATGAACTCAGTCTCATAAGGACCAATATGGCATAAACCGTTATTGTAAAAATAGACGTGTAAGGGAGTGTGCCAGGGTTGGTGCGCACGCAGGGTGGACCCTGATGGGTGTCTGAGTCTGGATATGCATGAGGGACAGTGTGCCTGTACCCCCTCAGAGTGGATCCAGCCATTCCTGAAGGATGTGATTAAGGAGGCCCGAGGTCACCGAGCATGACAGTGACACAGGGACAGGAGCTACCCTGCCTCAGGCGACAAGGCACAAGCTCATTTCCAGACCTGCTCACCAGGTTTGAAGAAGTCAGAGAAAACCACCAAGTAGGAGCCTTATGTTCCTCAAGAGGGTGACTCTCGATGGTCACTAGGCTACCTGGAAGCTGGACATTTCATGCTGATGCACCTCTTGGGAGACACTCCAATCAGCCTGGTGTTAGATGGTTACAACCTATCAGAAGAGAGCACAACCACCGGCCACATGCTACCTAAACATTAGCTATGTCACAACCCACCTGAGGATCCTACGTAGGTCCTTACAAGGGAACTGGCAGAGAGCATCTGATTAGTGTCCTCCACAGAGAGTTGACCATCAAATAGGGAGAGCTGACCACCGAATAGATCAACTTGCCTCCCACCTTCCCAAACCCCCCACCCTGCATGTAAAACCTTTGTTGTAGGTTTTCTGCATGTGATTTCCCATCCCCATCCCCACTGCCTCCCTCCGGCCTGGGACTGCAGAACTTCATCCCAGAGTTGATAATAAATTCCTTTGTTTTACTTAAAAAAAAAAAATAGAAGGGTAACTAGTAAAACATGTATGGGGGCCCAAGGAGGAAAGTGGTGGGAGCAGAGGGGTGAGGATGGGTAGGGTTGCAATCACAGGATTGCACAGTTCGGTGGGTGGAGAGAAGGGGTAAAGGAAGTGAGAAACATCCATTGGGGACCTGAAAAGATAGGGTAATGATGGGCATAGTCCAATGATGGCTAATTTTATAAAACATGATGCATGGGAATGATTGTATGAAACAAAATGTGAATGAAGAATAGTGTGAAACAATGTATAAGAACTTTATAAGCAAACTGATAAAAAATAAAAATGAAAAAAAGGAAATAAAAAACCAGTTCAGAAAAAACATTATACTGAACTCCTCACCAACAAACAATGAACTTACGTTCTGACTCTCAAAGATTAAGATCATTCATTTTGGAGAAACTTGGGTAAATATGCTGAGCTCTGACCCCTGTGGTTTGGCTTCTTTTCTCTGAACAGTTTCTCTTTGTTAATTTACCTTTGGGAGTGGCTGCAGCCTTAGTGTCTAAGCAGGGTGAGGGGCAGGGTCTAGGGCCTCTGTGGGTTACAGAGTTTTGTCTGAGACAGGGTATGCTTTCAGACAATTAATGGCCAGCCAACCCCAAGAAAGAAGATGTCCTTTATCTAGGACAAGGCCTAGTATCACTCAGGGGCCTGGCATATGGACTGTACCAAGTGAAGCTGGAAGAGGGGATGAGCCAAAATTGCTATTAAATTTTTATGCCTTATTTTAACAGAAATTTCTTCTTTTCAATGAAAATACCTCTGTAATCATAGGGAGCTCTAGGGTCCTGATGGTAAAAAGCTGTGCTGCAATCCTGAAAGTACGCAGTTCAAATCCACCAGCTGCTCTGTGGGAGTAAGATTAGCATCTCACTTTGTGCAATTAAACTGCCTCTGAAAACCCACTGGAGGATCAGCTATGGGTCGGTTCTGACTCAACAGTACACAATAGCAACAACAATGAGTTATACTAAAATAAATACACGTTTCATAAACCCAGTTGATGTATCAACATGCTACAAGGCTAAAACTCTATCCTAATTTACTGTTTGATCCTTCTAATGCACTCAGATCAGAGCTAGCATTCTCACCCCACTATAATGATGCTTCAGATTACATGGTTTCTTCTGCACATTATGCTGTTTATTTTGTTCTGGTAGTGGTTTTGTAGTCAAATTTTTATTTTGTCAAACTTTCTGTATTTTAGCTATAATACTTTGATAACTAGCATTGGTGAACCTACTACATCAATTACTTTTAAAGAATAAAGTCAGAACGAAAGGAAAGTTGGGAAAGAAATTGGAAAAGGTTTCTACTCAGTTACTAATAATGTTGTCACTGACAAGGCTGTATTTAAGTGCAGAAATATTTTACAAGACAGTGTTACTAACATTCATACAATCTGAGAACTATTACACTTAAGCAATTTATAACTGTATCTATCACATATTGTTCTATGATTAAGACTGATAATCGACATTACTAAGAATTTGGGATGGTCTGGTGCAGGAGGAGGTTGGAGGAGGTCCATGGAGAAAGGAGGTGACACACGGAGTTACCACATTGGGTGACATCAACCTCAGTGACGTCACTGGGGCAAGGTTCCAGCTGGATTGGGTGCTGGGTTTTCCAAGTAAACCAAGAAATGCTTCTCTGGAGTGGGAGGCCCTGGGCATCCAAAGAAGATCCTCAGATGTGCCAAAGTTCTCTGTGGCCCAGCTCTTGCCCCTCTTTGGTCTTCATTCCTATGACAGGGCCAGTGTGCTGTACGATTTCCCATCCCATCCTCCTATCTCCATCCCTCCCTGCCCGGGGAACAAGGGGCACCCCTAGCATTTTCTTGTTGTTGAAAAGAAATCAGAGAAACTGAGCAAATAAGAAGAGACTTTTTAATAACTTATTATTACAGTGAACACATCTTGAATAAATATTGACTTAAATAAATAAATTAATAAATAAATACAAAATAGGTAGATAAATATATAAATAAATATTAAGGATTCTTGCCAGTGTAAAACATCCCACATCTTGTTATGACTTCCATTAGGGTCAGTAGGGCCCAGGACAGGTCCACTCCCCTCATCGGTGTAGCCCACCCCACGATCCCATCAAAGTTAAGATGCTGAGTTTCTGGGTGGGAGGGCAGTGGTCCGTGTGGTCAGGTCCCAGAGCCGGCCTCTGGCTGGAGAGGGTAGGGTGGTGGACCAGACAGCTTCTCTTCTAGACCAGCAGTCAAAGGGAATGGAGTGCAGAAATGTCTCCAACTTTTTCTTGAAGGTCTTGAAGGTTACAGTCTGGCTTGTACAAGCAGTTTCCTTTACAAAAAATACAGGACAAAAAGTTTGATTTCTAGGCACAAGTGAATGGCATGAGGACATGCCAGCAAGTTTCTTTGCTGTCTCTCAGAAGCCAGAACGTTCATCCCGGGGCTGCTTTTGACCTGGGTGAGGTGACATTGCCAACACTACTGTGTCACCCAAAAGGTAAGTGGCTCAACCAATGGCAGGCTGAGCCAGGGGCATGGCTAAGTGCCAACTCCCAGCTGCCACCTATTTTCCTGTTCCTCTGTCTGAGGGTGATCTGCTGGGTACCACAACCTCTTTCATCCCTGGTCATGGCAAAGTCACTAGGCTGATGCCATCTCCAGGTGCCCTGAGAGGCAGGAGATACATTGCAAAGACTTGCTTATTCCAGGTATGCAGGGCAGCTGAAAGTCCTGTGGGGGTGCCCTCTCACTTCCTCTGTACTAGGCCAGGCTCTGAGTTTCCTTGGATTTGCCTCACCTCTGACCTCATTAATAATAATGACAGTAACAAGGTATGTGGGAGCTCCCCTCTAGGGAGCACTGTGGGCAACCCCACACAGCCCAGTGGCTTAAACTCCTTGTGATGGCAATGGGCTGCTTCTTCTCCAGAGAAAGAATCATTAGAAATCTGTCTAGACAGAAGCCCCCTGGGGTCCTGAACAGTCACTCAGAGGGCACACCCCACTGAGTTCCCCCTCTCCCAGGCCAGGAGACCTTTATCCTTAGGATCTAACATTTAGACAAACACCTTAGTGTAGGCACTTACCAGGGTGGGGGGGCAGTGCTCCTTGTACTGTTGATCTATTACAGTCAGTGGCCCCTCAAGACTGGTGAATTTGCCCCTCAGGCCTTGCTTAAACAGGCCCAGATGGGTCCTCAGGCAGGTCGGCTTCTGTGGAAAAAGTCATTCTCAGTGGACAGTGGTCCAATGTCCTGGTGGCACAGGACAATCTTCTCACTGCTCCTTCCTTTTCTCAGCCCCATCCCTGTGCCCCCAAGTGCTGAGTCTGGAAAGGACACAGCATGATTCCTGGCTAGTCTTGCTCTGGGTCCAGTCATATCTTGTTTCCTCACAAAAACCGGGGCTCTCCTCACTACTCAGGGTCAGGCCACTTTGAGCAGCCACACCCCTTGGCCTGGCACCTCAAGTGCATTCCAGCCTCTAGGGAAGGAAGACATTGGCCCATTACCCACCGTTGCCTGGACCTGCTTCTCAAGCAAAGATGGTCCCAAAAGTCCCAGCAACCCTCTGGTGCCACAAGGCTTGAGCCTTGGGCCCTCAGCCTGCAGGGCTGCTCTTGTGAGGTTACCCCAGCTCGCCCATCTGTCCCCTGAATCTGCCTGCATGCTATCTGCCCAGAGCTGATAAAAGGCACCACGTGACTGCTGCAGGGGGAGGGCCAGTGGTCTCTGGTGCACCAGAAACTTCCCCTTCCCTGGCAGCTAGCCATCTGGACAGCAAGTGGACCACCTCGTGAGGGTCCATCGGAAAGGTAGCAGCCCCTGGGAAGCAGAGGCCTCTGGGAAGGTGAACCAGAAAAAAAAAAAAAAAACAACCCTCTTACCTTGGGGTTGAACTTTCCTGAGACAATCTTTACTGTGTCCTATGGAAAAGAAAAATGCCACATTAGCCAATTGATAGGTGAGATCATTCTGGGGTCGCTGGGTACAAGACCACCGGTTGTGAGACTGCCGGACATTGCGGTGCGCTCCCCTTTACTCACTGTTATAGTAAGAGTGTCCTCGCTGTCCTTCAGGAGGTGCAGGGCCTCACGGATGGCATATTTTAGCTTTGAGGGCCAAGTGACAGAGTTGCCTGTGGGTGCGGAGATGC
This sequence comes from Elephantulus edwardii, assembly GCF_000299155.1. Classification (NCBI taxonomy): domain Eukaryota; kingdom Metazoa; phylum Chordata; class Mammalia; order Macroscelidea; family Macroscelididae; genus Elephantulus; species Elephantulus edwardii. The sequence continues at coordinate 16,021,968 of NW_006399814.1, forward strand.
TGCGGGCCACAGTGACCAGGAAAAGCAGGTTCTGCAACCACATCCTCCTGAGGACTTTAGCCTTTCTCTCTGAGTACTGGGCTCACTAGCAAAAGAGCTCTTATATACACAGTTAGAGGAAATGATTAATGGTGACCACAAAACGCCAGGGAGGCGGGGGAACCACCTGAACTGTGGAATCTCCTGGCCCTTATCAGCTACACATGGGAACTGTGAGCCTTTCCTTCAGGTGGTCAGGCCTGGGGGTTTTCATTAATGAGCTTTTCCAACAATGTGCAGCCCCCCCCCCCTACCTTCTAGACCCCTCTTTGACCCTCACTGGGCAGTCTGACTGGCCTGAGCTTATCCCTTTCTTCTAAGGGTTCTCTGGGCACGGCCTGGACTTTCTGGCACAGAGTGGCCAGACAGGGTTTGGGAGACACCTGATCCAGCTCCAAGAACCTTGATGTCCCATCCTACCTGGTAACCCAGGAGGCCTTTGGAATCTACTGACGCTAGTGCCCATTTGGACCCCATTTCCTCCCATTCCTATGAAGAACTCATCCCTCTGGCCACACTGAGGGATTTGAGAGGAGGAGAGTCTCACAGGCCTGTCCCACTGTCGAGATAGGCAGGGGCCAGCCAGCCAGCACAGTCATGTGAAGCTTCCCCACAGCTTTCACCAGTGACCCAGCACAGTTCATGAGCTCTGCCCAGTCAAGAGACTCTCGCCCAGAGTCCCTGTGAGCTGAGATCATGGCAGCTGTGTATGTGCCCAGTCCTTCATGGTGAGATCTTGTTTGATAGCAGCAGCGCAGGTTTAAGGAACCATGCATGTTCAAATCCCAGACTGCAGCAGAGGGTTGGGGCTACCAGCTGAGACCAGCCAGGCCCTTTTGTTCAAATCCTGTACTACCTATGAGGGACCCTTCCCTTTGGGTTGTGTGAGCCTGAGGCACCGGCCTTACCTCTCTCTTCAAGGCAAGCTGCTTCCTCCACTGGGGCCCCATGCTCCCCCCCCCACCCCAGGGCACTGGTTGTGGGGTCCTGGCTGCATACACACACCCACCAAGTACCTGGGACAGCAGCTTCTCAAGCAAGGTCCACCAGGCTCAGTCTCTTACAGGGTTTCATCCTCATGACACCTCCAGCTCAAGAGGGGCTTCTGTGGAAAAAGAACAGCTTTTGAAAAAGCCACCAGCTCTCCCGGGGCCGACAAGTGTTTGATTTTCACAACTGGGTTTTGAGAGGGCAGCGTGAGTTTATTTGCAAAAGGGAATCGGCTCAAGCCGTCCCATGCCATGACTTCCATGCCTGTGTGTGCCCGTGCTACAAGTGAGTTGGGGGGCTGATTTACAAGGTGGTGCTGTCCATCAGAGTCTCTGTCCTTCTGAGCCTGGGAAAGACTTCCAATAAAGTCCTGCTGGGTGTGGGGATGTAGCAGGTCCAGGCTCTGACCTCCCCTCCACCTCTCCCATAAGACCTCTCTGCTTTGGTCCCTTCCAGGACGCATGTGGAAGGTGTGATGGCTGAGAATGGGGGCCAGAAGGAGAGTGAGGAAACCACATGCAAATGCCAAGTGAGTGGATTTGCAGGAGTGAGTGGGCACATGGGTCTGTGGCAGACCAGGCTGAGGGACTGGGGGGTGGGGGAATAAGGACTACAGGCCAAAGCTTAGCTGGTGGTCAGGGAGGCAGAGAGGCTGGGGACCCCACTCTGAAGTGGAAGGTCACTTTCGGGGAATGAATCATCACAACTCCACTGTCCACAAACCTTTCCAATCTGTGTCAGCCTCTGTGTGGGGAGGAGGTGACATTGACTCACCTCTGGCCATTGAGATTCTGGTAGAGGAGACAGCTCACAATGGACATTCTTAGTATGTGGGCCAGGCTAGAATAGGAGCTCAAAGTTGAAGGAGCGCAAGGACCACCCTAGTTCGGCAGTAGAAGGGGTCAAGGGCTTCTTGGGAGAGGCTGCCTCCCAGGTTAAGCTGAAAAGGCAGGGAGAAGACAGGTGATCACATTTGGTTGTGAGAGGGAAGAAGCAAGAAAGATAGTGGAGAGTTCCAGGCACAAAGAACAATAAAGGCAAAGGCTCAGGGACAGGATAAGGGGTCTTTAGCATCTCATTCAGGCCAGTCAAGTTGTAATGGTGGTCAGAGGACCCTTAGTGACAGTGATTGGTTTGGGCTTGATCTTATGAGTAGTGGACCACTCTAGGCACTGCTGTAATGGTGACCTTGATTAGGGTTTTAGGAACAGGTCTGATGACAGGAAGCAGATTATAGAGGCATTTCGAAGTGGGATAGCACTTGGCGATGTGGGTTCCCACTCATTCAGTATTTACTGATCACCTACTATGTTCCTTGCAGGCAAAGGGGGTACAGGTATGACTATATGGTTATGACAGCACAATCGGTGGGGAAGTGGAATCAATCTACTCACTCATCCCTAAAAGTATGGTTTTGAATGGAAATGAGTCAGAGGAATTCGAGCCACTATCCAACTATCCAGGTGTATGAACTGGAGGGAAATTTCAGAGGTGAGAGGGCTGCCTGGACAAGAGATAGAGTAGGATTAAGGGAGCTCTGGTGGCCTAGTGGCAAGACGCTGCACTGTAATCCCAGAGGTATACGGTTCAAATCCACCAGATGCTCTGCTGGAGAAGGAGGGGGCAATCTCCTCCTGTACCAGTCAGATCTGATTTGACGGTACACGTAAAAATAATACAATAAAAATAAAAAATAAAAAAAGAGATAGAGTAGGATTATGTCCATGTAGTACCTTCGTAGGAAGAAGGGCTGAAGGCCAGACGACAGCTGTGTTGCCATGCCAGGGGCATGAGAGCTGCTGAGTGACCTAGCCAATGGTCCTGAGAGAGCAGAGAAGAAAGAAAAAGCAAGACCTATGAAGAGAGACCCACGCCTTGTGTCCTCCAGGGGCCTGGTCACCATGCAGAGCTGGTGTCCTGGGGTTCATGAGGAGGGTCACGTGCAGCCACATGTGTCTCCTGGAAAGATGACATCAGGGCCGAAGCCATGACAGGCATCCCTAGATTGCACCGCATGGAAAGAGCAGCGATAGCATCGAGCGACCGCAATGACTCAAGGCCACAGTGGAGACCATGATGGGCGGTGTGACTCCTCCTTGTCCTCTCCCCAGAGGGCCAGGAGAGAACTCTCGGGAAGGGGTTTCCTGTGAGTCTGTCTCCCCACAGCCCTGGAGGAAATGGGGCTTGAGACTACCCCGGGATCCTTATTACAAAAGGAAGTTGTGGAAGGAAACAGACTTCAGAGTCCCTGGCATCCTGGGGGACCTCTGTTCTCATATCTCACGTTGATCTGATCAGCATTGATCAGACTCGCCTGAAATTTTCTACTCTCTCAGGTTCAGAAAGCCAGGAAGTGCTAGTCACCTGACTGGATCAGCATAAGGATGGCCTGGGCATGCTTGTCCTCATCAGGTCATTTACAAGGTGCTGGCAGGGTCCTAGAGAGGCCTGTGACTGTGCCAGGGAAGTGCTGGGCTCTAAAAAGCAGAATATCTACACCAGATCCTGCCATCCAGGCACCTCTGAACCACAGGCTTGAGCTCTACACCAGCCCCACCACCACTAATTCCCTTGGAAAGTCCCTCTTCTCTGAACCTCAGCTCCCCCATCTGTACAATGGGTTTAATTACAGCGGCCTCACAGAGGAAATTCTCTCGTGCTGCAGGAAATTCTTTGGAAGAGTCCTCCTAGGGAAGATGAAGTGTTTCAACACTCCCTCCGTTTTGGCAGGTTTCTGAAGTCTAAACTGGGCAGAAGGCCCAGCCTTGCTGGAATTTTCAGGGACAGTTGCCCATTGTCCAACCCTGGCCCCAGAGAACATGCTCCCCGATAGACATGAAGAGACCAGCACACACCCAGAGTCGGGGCCTCACCATCCCTGTCATCAGACCCAGGTCCTGGGACTCCCGAAGGAGGGGCTTCCTTTCCTGAGAAGGAGTTCTTGTCACTCCAGACCCAGAACAGTCACTCTGAGCTTTGTGGTTTGGTCCTTATTGACACCACGCCCCAGCCCTTGTCAGGGTTCTCGGGGACTCACATCAAAAAGACCAGTCTGCCCTAGCCAAACTCCTGTCCGGTTCTGGCTGCCCCTACACCCCAGCACTGGTCACTCCTGACTGTGAGGGTGAATTTGAGAGTGGTCCAACCATGTGTATCCTTTCCACTGTATTTAAGAAGGGTTCACTATGTGTGACAAACCTGTCAGCACCCTCTACTCAGAGAGAGCTCCCCTCTCATGGTTGTGTGGGAGGGGCAACAGGGTGCATGAGGTGTGGGATCAGTGGTTCCAGTAAGGGCCCCAGACAACATGGAAGAGACAGAACCTTGAGAGAGGGCCATGGAGTGAGAGGGAAGCAAGTTGAAGTAAAGAATCAATAGACTTTGTTGTGTGGTTTGAGGCACAAGGTGAGAGAGGATTCTGAAGTTTCAGATTCTAGTCAGGCAGCTGGATGGATGTTAGTACTGTTTGCTGAGATGAGAGAGACCCAGAGTGGCAGAGAGGTTGGGGCAGCCCAAGCTGGACTGGGTGTAGCAAGTTTGAGAAATCATGACACTCCATGAGACTCAGTGGATGGTGGCCGAATGGTTGCAGAGTTCAGGGTGCGATGAGGCCTGAGAGGGTTGGGAGGCATTGATTAAGAGGTTTCCAGCACCATCCAGGCTGTGTGGAGGGAACCAGCGTTCAGATAGTGGTCAGGATGGGAAAAGACACGGAGGGCCCTTTCTTCACTTTACTCCTCAGTTTCAGGGCGTCCCCGATATGCGCCCTGGCCATCCATGCCCATATGCACACTGATGCAGGCAGTGATGGTGGACAGGACTGGATTTCCTGGGAAGAGCTAACAAGGAATGCCAGTGTACAGGATGGGGCTCCCCCAGGCTCCTCCCCACATCAGTGCCTCACACCTGTGAGCCTGCCCCACCCCCCACCTCCTCGCCCACTTGTCAACTCCCTTCTCACTGAAATTCCCTAATCCCTGCCCCCGGCCTCATTATGAGCTGGGAATGGGTGCCATGCAGCACCCAGAGAAGCCCACTTCATCGTCTTCCTTGGGAAATAGCCACTGAGGGCTGGGCGAAGATAGAGAAAGAAGATGGGAAGAACAGGAAGAAGAAGAAATTGTTACACAGAAGCCTTTATGTCTCCCTGAAGTCCTGGGGGCACCCCTAATCACTTCTGTGTTTGGGCTGCGTGGGAAACTGGGGACTCCTGCCAGCTTTCACACTTGCTGTGGAGGGATGGTGGACCCAGGTCACAGAGCTAGGCTCAGTCTCTGTGCTGGCAATACCTGTAGTTCTGAAACAAGCTTCCTCTGGGACTTTTTGCCATCTACAGGGGCTCTTCTTGGAACTCCCCTCAAGACCAGCCTGGGCAAGCACAACTCAGGTACCCCAGGTTTACTCAGCCCCAGAAAGCCCAGCTATGAATTCTGCCTTCTGTCTCCTCTGTCATCTTCCTTAGAGGTCCTCACAGTACTGAGGGCCTCCCCACAGCTCAAACTACATCCAAATAGGAGAGTGACACAAGAGACTGGAGGAGAGGAGAGGAAGCATCAGGGTGGTAGGAGCTAGAAAGAGGCTGAGGCTGTTGTTGGGATCCTGATCTCCCAGCACCAGATACATACACTCATAACTACCTCTCATTGTATACACACACACTTTCTCTCTCTCTCTCTCTCTCTCTCTCTCTCTCTCTCTCTCCCCCACAACCCCCAATAAGAGCTGTGATGAATCCCTAGGGCACCACCACTCCCTTTGTGGTAAATGAAGACTTGGAGGCAGGCTTCTAGTGGGTCCTACCTCTGAACCCCAGATGCCTCACCTCCTCAGGGGAAGGAGACCACTTTTGCAGGCTCTTGGGGAGATGTTTTGAGGATCTGCCCCTTCAAATGTGAAGTATGAACTGCAGAGAACATTGTTCGGAGCCCAGCCTCAGCTTTTCTAGAAAAAGTCTGGTTTTTCCAGACTCTTCTATTTGTCACCCCACCACCCCTCCACCCCCACCCCCACCAGCTCCATGGCTGAGCAAGGGGATCCAGGGTTCCCTGGTGGGACATTCTCTTGTGTAGACCCATCTCCAGTGTGTCAACACCCTCCCCCCACCACTGTCTGGGCCACATCAGTGTGGGAGGCCAGTTGACTTGAAGGTGGCTGAGTCACGGATTTTCCTGGAAAGAGCTCACTGGGAACACCAGAGCAGGGACCAGCCTCCTAGGCCTGTGCTCCTCCCCTGGCTGGGGGGATGTGGTCCCAGACAGTCCTGGTCAGGGGCTGGGCCACAGGAACAAGTAGCCCTGGAGTCCTACTCCCGCCCTGGGGAGAGGAAACAGTCCCGTGTTCTAGACATCAGCTTGGGAGGACAGAGGGGAATAGGAATGGCAAGTGTTTCATCGACCACACACCACACCCCGATTCAGCACTTCCAGACCCTCTGACGGATGTTAGGGTTTAGTCAAGTTTTGTTACCCAGGGAGAGGACATCAGGCTCTGTGCTCCTGCTCAGGCTGTCACTCCCTTAGCTCTGCACCTTCTTCACTCAGACCCTGCCTCATTCCATTCCCTCTCCCTGCACCTGACCTCCCTCCTGGTGACTTGCAGATGTACATTCTAGAAGGCCTAGTTTGGCTGCACTGCGTTGGTCTCAAGACAGAATCCCAGGCCACCCAAGACAGGAGGACTCACTGAGCTCAATGAGGGTCTGCCGCCTATGCGGAGGGAGCCTATCAGAGGAGATCAGATGACCTTGGACTAGGAGGAAGAGAGGGTTAGAGTGGAAAGGAAAGGGAGGTGTCACAGTGTGAACAAAGCTTGGAGGGGAAAGTAGAGGCTGGGTCTCAGTGAGGCAGGACCTGAAGGAGCGTTGACAACCAGCCAAGATAGGATATGGCTGTGAGCCAGGTGACCTGCTTGTCTGGATTGAAGCCCTTTGTTTCTGTGTGAAGAAGGATGCTGGGGAAGAGGAGGGGACAGAGACACATGGTAGCTTTTGGTGGGAAACAAGTTATCCAGTGAATGAAGGATGGGACTAACACCAACACCATAGCCTCATTTCCCACTCCTGCGGCTGGACCTAGGAGGCACCTGAGAGCGGGTCAATGTGTGACTCTGGCAGGACTTGAGCTTGACTCCAAGGTTGCCTGTGCCTCAGGGAATGTTGGCGAAAGCACTGATGTATAAGGGTTCAGATGCTCTGAAGTCAGATTCCCTTTCATTTTTCTGTGTTTTAGAAACTGAAAAACTGGGGTGAACATAGACTTCACCAGGTTGTTGTGGGGATTCCTCTTTGATGCAGGGACGCACTGTCAACCTTGCCTGGCTTCCTCCTTGTTACAGAATTAATTGGATCTCCTTCAAATGGGTGTTGTAAATCCTAACCTCTGTGTTTGTGGGCTCTGCTGACATCCAGTTTGGTCTTATCTTTCTCTTCTGTCTTTGTAATGACCTTTTACTCTCTTCATGGACGATATATTTGGTGTCATTCCATAGCTTGCCTGGTCTTGGATCATCAAATCTACTCATTGTCTCAAATCTATTCCTAAGATGGTTTTTAAATATAGTTAGGATACACTCAAGGTCATACTTTTGGGTTTTGCAGACTTGTTTTCATTTTCCTCAAGTTCAATTTGAACTAGCAAATAAGTAGATGGTCTCTTCTACAGTTAACCTCTGGCCTGATTTTGATTACTGATACTGAACTTCTCCAATGTCCTGTTTTACAGATGTAGTCAATCTGATTCTCGTGTAGTTCATCAGGTAGAGTGCATGATAGATGGAGAAAAGATTAACGTTTTCAACAACTGGATTTTACTTAACTCACAATTAATACCCATGATGACAGTGGTCAAAATGTGTTAACATTGGGAAAATCTACTGTCAAAGACCTATTCAAAGTGCTAAAGAACACTTTGGTTTCAGCTTAAAGACTAAGGTGCACCTGATCATGGTATTTCCACTCGCTTTCTAATGCATCGGAAGTGGGGGAGCATGAATAGAAGAATAGCATAATAGAAGAAGAGTCAACATCAATGTTGGGGAAGAATATTGAATATGCCGCAGACTGCGAAAAAAACAAAGCAAACTGCACCACCAAAGTGCTCTTTAGAGGCAAGGATGGTGAAACTTCCTCACAATCATTTTGAGCATATTTTCAGGAGGAATCCGTCCTTGGAGAGGAGCATCATGCTTGGAAAGGTAGCTAGTCAGAGGAAGAGAGTAAGACCTTCGTGTGGGATGAGTTGACACAGTGAGTACGAGAAGAGGCTAGAGCATGACAGAGGTCGTGAGGACAGTGCAGGGCTGGGCAAGGTGCAGATCAGCTGCTCAAGGAATCGCTGGGAGTCACAGCCAACACAATGGCCTCTAACAAGAACATGCTTGTGCTCAGAAAGCGTCTGCGATATATAGTCTGTAGGGTTTTGTTCTGTAAGCAAAAGGCCACATTCCTCCAGAGATTTGAACGCATCAGCTGCTCTGAGGGAGAGAGGGAGAAGTTCCTCTCTCGCTACTTCTTTTTTTTTTTTTTCTCTTGCTACTTCTAACCTTAGAAACACGGAGGGTCAGCTATTAAGTGGAAATCAACTCTATGGCTGAGAGCAGTAGTAATAATTGTGATTATGATCCCACTTGGGATTCAGTTGTCTTTGTTATGTTAATGAGATCAGATAAGTGTAGGTTAAGTCTTGAGTCAATCTCTTTAGAGATATGAAGAAATTAAGTAAACAAGCAGAGCAAGACACAGCTGAGTAAGACAAATGCTGAGCCATATCGAGAGCACCAGGAAACCAACAGAAAAGTAAAGGCCTTCCCCAGAGCCCTCAGGAAGAGAAGGCCTGCCCAGAGTTGGCAGTCCCCTGATGCTTGACTTCTAGCCTCCTACACTGTGAGAAAATATATTTCTATTTGTTAAAGCCACCCACTTGTGGTATTTCTGATATGGCAGCACTAAATAACAAAGATGTTCCCTTCGTGAGCTTGATCTGAGGTTTGCAAGGAAGAAATCCAGGTCTGGTCTCCCAACACAAATGATTGTACCCTCCACTCTGGTCCTCACTACTTCTGCTTCTACCTTCCTTCTGCCATGACCTCATGAAGCTAGGATCTCTGTTCACTGTGAGGCACCCCTTTTTCCTCCAGCATCACTTGTGCTTCTGCGCGGGCTCTTTCCTGTGGATGTTCCACACACAGGTCTGACACACCCCCTTTTCTCTCTTCTCCTCCCCACCATCTGCATCATCTTTTTTTTTTTTCCTGGCCCTAGTCATCCAATTTTGCTGTCTTCACTGTAGCCAGGCTGGTCTGGGATGACCTGGGATCAGGGAAGAGATTGTAGAAAAAGGGGGCCAGGCCATGAGACATGCTTGCTGCCCAGAATAATGAGACTCCAGGGGCAAAGTATCAAAGGGGGTTCTGGGCCCCCAACCCACCCAGTCAACTGATGTAGACACTCCGATGCCATAAACAGCTGGAACTCCTCCGCCTCCAGCTTATCCTGTACTAGAACTCTACATCTTTGCCTGTACACTGTCTCAGCCTGACTTCCTGCCCCATCCCTTCTCGGTCTGGTCCACTCTTATCTTTTCTCACAACTCTCTGCATATTACTTTCTGTGGGAAGCATCCCAAGGTAATACCCCTCACAGAGGTCTGGTGATGGAGCCCAGAGAAAGTTGAATTGCTAACCCTAAGACAAAGCCTCTCTGACAGTTCAATTCCACCAGTGACTTTGCAGGAAAAAGATGGGAGATTTCCTTCCATGAAAGTTGCCATTTGCAGCCTTGGAAGCCCTCTGGAGGGTCAGTCAGCTATGAGTCAGTTCCAACTCAAAGGTTGTGCCAAGCCCATTGAAAGCTTACCTTGGTGTCTCAACTCCATGCCCAAGCTCCTGAGCTATGAAGTGTCCTCAGGGGGGCTCATAGCCATTGTCAACGGAGCGCTCTTTCTGATGCAAGAGGACCTGTATTGTGGTATGGAGTGGGTGATTTCTCCCTGAGTTCTTCCTTCCTTAGCCTTTGTAGTCCATTTTTCCACATTTTTAAATTTTTCAGACCTTTTAATAAAAAGAATATTATTTTTAGATTAAAACTTCTGGTTGAGGAAATCTACTTTTCTGTCGAGCTTGGAAAAGTAACTTTGGCCTTCAACTACCATCTTGGAATTTAACGTAGGCTATTGATGCCACCTTGTGGCAATTGGCTTTATAGACCAGATACACTCATTCATAGTAATGGATTCCTAACTGATCCTTGAAAGTATTTCCCTCAAAAAAAAAAAAAAAAA
>NW_006399814.1:16036133-16037185 GCF_000299155.1 Elephantulus edwardii
AAATTTATAAAATATAATTATAGAAAAAAAAACCAAAAAAAACCAAAGTATTTCCAACACTGAAAATCTTAAAGAGATCGACTTTCTCTCATAGAACCACAGATAGATTGAAACCACCAGAGCAACTTGGTCTTTGGATTAGTGGTACAAATCCTTAGGGATTATGTCATCAAAGTTCCATCACAGTCCCAAAACTTAATGTAGGTAGACTAAGGGAAAAAAAGACTCAGGAGAAGAGATGAAAGGGACAAGTATTCCCAGAGCCTCTCAATGGGTCAAGGGTGTTAGGGATTAAATTATGTCACTCTCTCTCCAAAGGCCATGATTCCCAGGATAATGTAATTGTCTTCCATTTTGTGGTCAAATATAATTATTTCTATTATATGCGAGAATTATATTTGACCACAAAATGGAAGATAATTACATAACACTGCAAATCATGGCCTTTGGAGAAAGAGTGACATAATTTAATCCCTAACACCCCATGAATCACTGAGAGGCAAATATAATTATTGTGTATGCTGTAAATGACATACTTTGGGCATGTTGCAAGGAGGGATCAGTCCTTGGAGAGGGACATTATGCTTAGGGGGGTGAAGGGACAGGAAGATCCTTGATGAGCTGGAGTGACTCAATGACTGAGGTAATGCGGGTAAGTGCATAAGAAACAATAAGATTGGCACAAGATAGAGCAGGGTTAAGAGCAGTTGTACATAGGGTTGTTATGAGTAGCAAGCGACTCAATGGCGCATAACAGCAACAATAACAACAACAACAATTCTGTAAATCCTAGCCTATTTTTAAAACACAGAGATTGCTGTCAGAGATTGTGAGGTTGCCACAGGATGAGTTCAGATTTGTGGTTCATAAGGTTGCTGTAAATTGTACTCAACTTGATGACATTTAACAAGAACAACATCACATTAATGAGGCGTAATTAGAGAGGGGGGAAAAAGAACAAAATGGATGTCAGAAGAAACTCTGAAGATTGCACTGGAACACAGAGAAGCCAAAGCACAAGGAAGAATTCAAGATACTAAAGAGTTGAATAG
>NW_006399814.1:16039039-16039902 GCF_000299155.1 Elephantulus edwardii
CAACAACAACAATGTTGATGAGGAAGTATACAATCAACCAGACTGAATTGCCCTTTATGTATTTTGAGATATAAAAGAGATTAACAAGCAAGTAGAGACCAATGGACATGATACAACCAATAAAAAAGAGTCAGAAGTGGAATGTGTCCTCTAAATCCAGAGTCCCTGTGCTGAGAATATTCTAGATCTAAAGGAAGACTGATGCCAAGACATGTGGAGACCTCCAGGGAACACTGAGACCAGGGCACTGAAAGGAGACAAGAACCTTTTCCCAGAACTAACACAGAAAAAGTCTTCTCTTAGAGTTGATGTTCTGAATTTTAATTTCTGGCCTTCTAAACTATGAGCTTTCGTGGCTTATGGTAAGGAATTGAGCTATCAATGCAAAAGTATGTAATTCAAATCTACCAGCTGCTCTATGAAAGAAAGATGACGATCCTTATTCTATTTACTACCTCTAAAATTCCACTGGAGTGTCAGCTATGAGTTGGTTCTTTCTTGATGGCACAAAACTATGAGATAATGTGTTTATTAAACCCATCCATTTGTCATGTTTCTATACTCAAAACTTAATGTCTTCCAGTCGAAACCAACTCATAGCTGACCATCCAGGAAGTTTTCAGAGACTGTAAATCACACAAATTTCCTGTCCTGGATTCAAACTACCAGAGAGGCTCCACCTTTGAGTTCTAAGCACAATACCCTACAGACTATGCCATCAAAACTTTCCAGCTATCAGTGTAAGAGCACTATGAGGGATCTCATCCTGGGGTGATTCCCACAGAAGTTGATGCACAGAGAGATGTCAGGAAAGACAAGAGATGGGGAAGGACAAAGAAGTCACGTGTTTAGGGAGTTGCCAG
>NW_006399815.1:0-687 GCF_000299155.1 Elephantulus edwardii
GGTTCTTTTGAGGAAGCAATGGCTGCATTGGAGTGAGGCCCTCACTTCATGCTGTTAATAGCACCACATCCGGCAGCCTTCAGTCTATTACCACTGCACTATGGCCTCCATCTCTGAGCTTGCCTGCCTCGTCACAGAGAATAAAATCAATAAGGCAGTCAGTGTCAACGTTGAACCTTTCTTTCCTGGCCTGTTTGCAAAGGCCCCGGAAAATGTCAACATTGGGAACTTCGTCTGCAATGTGGCAGCAGCTGGAGGGCCTGCCCCCTCCACTGCTACTGCTCCAGCTGAGGAGAAGAAAGTGGGAGAAAAGAAAGAAGAAACAGAAGAGTCTGATGATGACATGGGATTTGGTCTTTTTGATTAAACTTCTTTTGTAAATGTATAATAATAGTAATAAATATCCTATCTCCATACCTTTTCAACTTGTATGCAGAACAGATTATCTTGGAGCCTGAGCTCTATGAGGAGAAATGTGGGGTCAAGATTGGTGGAAGTTCTATCAACAATCTGCGTTATGCAGATGACAGAAGACTGCTTGCTGAAACTGTGGAGGACCTGAAGCGCTTGCTGCAGTGTCAAGGACTGTAGCCACCAATATGGATTGAGGCTCAGTGTCAAGAAGACAAAGATTCTCACCACTGGACCAATCGGTAGCATCAGGATGGATGGTGAAAAGATTGAGAT
>NW_006399815.1:6982-8005 GCF_000299155.1 Elephantulus edwardii
CCAGATTGAATCAGGTTGGGAAGCAGGAGTGGCATCCACTTCCTAAACTAGATACCTTTGAAAACTCTATAAACAATATAAATGTACAGAAATGATATTAGTTGTAGAACAGAGTTTCAGACTTTTGCGCAAGGGTTGCTATGAGTCTTATTTGACTTGATGACACCTAACCACTGCTAAATGAGACTAGTGTTGTTATATCTGGAGGAACATTCTTCCACTTTGTACATTACTCTGTGTCAATGTGCGGTATGAAATAACCTGGGTTTGCTGTGATGCTGAACATTGTGCTATTGGGGTATCAAATACCATAATGGTTTCCCAATGGTGACAGTGTTTGGTGGTGCTCGCAGTTGTAAAACAGGTTTGGAAGCAGGAGTGGCATCCACTTCCTAAGACACATGCCTCTGGAAACTCTATGAACTTGGAGAAACAATGATAGCCGTGAAAAGGCATTAGGTCTTTTGTTCACCAAAGAACACATTGAAATATTCACCGACTACATGAGAAGATGCTCACTGTTCCCAGAGATATAACTCAAAACCACAATGAGATACTGTTTCACTCCCATTAGAATGACTAAGAAACAAAACACAATGGAAAAATAACATTTTTCTGGACGTTGCAAAGATATCTAATGAAAAAAAATGCATACATAGATAAAAGTTTTCATTGCTAACATAACCATGGACAGGTTGGTACTGGATTTCCTTCAAAGTGTGGTCCAGAGTTGGACCTTAAGTTCAAGGACTTGGCAGCACAGACTCATTTTCTATTAATCTGTGTTTTTGTTTACTACTTAAAATATTACAAATACTTTTCCAGTGTTCTTTTTACAGCTGCCTTCACATCATTGTTCTTTAGACTGTAGATGAGGGGATTCAGCATGGGAGTGATCACACTGTACTGCAGGGAGGCAAGCAAATCAAGGGAAGAACCAGAGGTGGGCATGAGATAGCGAACCAAACCTGAACCAAAGAACAGAAATACTGCAATGAGGTGAGAGGAACAGGTGTTGAAGGC
>NW_006399815.1:9280-11227 GCF_000299155.1 Elephantulus edwardii
AATGGCAATTAATGTTTTACTTCATTTTATACAAAGCATCCATACATGGCATTTTATATATGAATGATTATATGAAAAACCAATATGATTTGTAAACCTTCACCTTAAATCTTCAGCCTGTCCAATCTGCTTCTTCCTCATTTCATATACCTCGGCATTTGGTTACAAGTTGTCTATGGATTCTGTTTATTTTAAACATAATGGTAAGTTTCCTCCTTCAGCTTGTGAGTTCTTAGGGAACATAGACCATAGTTAATAGGATTTTAAACAGGTTGTTGTTGTTATGTGCTGTCAAGTTTACTATGACTAACAATGACTCTATGCACAATAACTCTAAACCCTGCTTCATCCTGAGCAAATATCACTGTCTCTGACACACCTAAACCTCATTATCCCAGTTACTTGTCAGTCTATTTCATCTAGTGTTTTCCTCTCCTGCACTTACCATCCACTCTTCTAAGCCTGCTGTCTGTCTCCAAGAACTAGTCTCTGCTACAACATACAGTTGTTGCTGTTGAGTACCATCAAGTTGGAACTGACCCATAGCTGACCCACCTTGGTTTTCAAAGGCCGTAATCGCACAGGAAGCGATTGCCCATCCTCCTGCACAACATACACATTCACAAATCATTGTTCACTGGTCTTGCTTCCACCAATTCTGTCTTGCCTTCCCATCCCTGCAAATTCCACTCACATTATTCTTGAAGTCTTCATATTGCATCTCATGATATCTCAGACACGATTTTTTTTTTACTTGACATAATTGCACCCTTTCACGTAAATACCTCCAACAGGGCTCTATCACAAAAGGTCCCACTTTTGACCAGCAGAATCAAAGAATAGAATCATTGTAATGAGGGAGGAAAAGAAACATTGAAGATTATTTCCGCATGTGGTAGAGTGAATGCCCCGTATAGTAGAGATAGTATGGGAACAGAGTGTGAAGATCAGGAGGGAGATTCTAAACTCATGGAGTAATATAGAGTAGATCAGGACATTCAGGTGGGTGGATTTATTGCTCATATTTTTTGATCATAAAAGTTATCATGCTGCTTACCCATGATGTACAGAGGTTGCAGCTGCGGCTGAATTTCAAGGGTATTATTTTCTGACAGATCATGTTATTTCACATCACTGCAAAACTGCTTATGTTTATTCATTTTTGTAGAAGTCGAAGAACTTAGCTATCATATCAAAAAACTGTGTTGTGGTTCAGATGCCTTCTAATTTTACTCTGTCATGGTAATCAGAGTTCTGGTGACCTAGTGGTAAGGAGCTGGACTGCCAACCCAAAGTCACATTTTTGAAGCCCACCAGTTGCTGCAAGAGTGAAAGATGGTCAATTTCTTCTTTACTGCTTTTAGTGATTTACTGCTTCTGAAAAACCCAACACACAACAACAACAAAATACCTATCTGTATATTCAAATGTATTTAGTTTTTGCTATGTGCCCCCTGAGTTGAAACTGACCCATAGCTGACCCTGAAGCAGGTTTTCAAAAACTGTAAGTCATACAGGAGGGAGCTCTGGTGGCTTAGAGATAAGGAGTTGTGCTAGCAGCTTACAGAAATGAGGTTTGAATTCATTAGCTGCTCAGTGGGAGAAAAATGCACAATCTCCTCCTGGGTGATTTATGGCCACTGACAAGACTGGAGGATCGGCTATGAGTGAGTTCTGACTCACTGGTATACAACAACAACAACAACTAATACAGGAGGAGACTGTTGATCATCCTCTTGCAGAGCAGCGGGTGAATTTGAAATCCTGCATTTGGCTTGGCAGTAGAACCCTTTACCCTTTAGATCATTACAGCTATCTTTGATCTATATGTCTATCTGTATATCTATCTGCCTAGCTTTTTCTTTTGTTCTTTCTTTTTTGCTTAATCTTATCTTATATTCTCTTATCCTACATTTCAAGTATTTCTCCAAGGAAACCAGAATGGTG
>NW_006399815.1:16110-17623 GCF_000299155.1 Elephantulus edwardii
TTCTAACTTGATGACCATTAGTTTGAAGTTGGTTTGATATTTTTTTTTTTTTAAATAATGGGTATCAAGATAGTAGGTCTGATCACAGTGAATGCTTTTAAGTATGCAACAGAATTTAATTAAATAAGCAAAGCAAAGTGACATGGTTGGGCTGGATTTTCTTATCACTGTATGATGGATTTAAAAAAAACACACAAAAATAGACAATGACGAACATAAAGGGATTGAGTTAAAAGAATACTAATCTTGATTAGTATGTGGTGGGAGGGATGAAGATGAGATAAAACATGTAAGAACTATTTAGAAGGCAAAATTGGAAGGACTTAGTAATGTTGGTACGGGAATAAAGGAGAAGAAAGAGAGAAAAACAGCTACCAGTTTCCAAACTAATGATGTGTAAATTATCTTCATGGACAATTCAGATAGCACATAGTACAAGAAATCAGCTTACCAGGGTAGGGATGGTATTTTTTTTTCTGAGATTAAAGCCTCAGTGGTATGTAAAGAGTGAGATGTTTAGTAGTCACTTGGATAAATTATAAAAATAAAGGAAGAGTCTTGACTTATAGATGAGGGCTTTTAACATTTAGTTGAATGTTAAACCATAAGAATGGGTAGAGACACCTGCTGAGAGTGAGTAGGAAGAGAGAAAACTTGTTAGGAGAACCCAGGAGAACATGGACATCTAAGGAAGGGACAGCAAAGAGCTGTGCTCATGCCCACAGTCAAATCCAGTTGAAAATTTTGCAAAGATAAGCACTGAAAAACGGTGAGTAAAATTTGGTCTTTAGGAGATGTGGAACAGTTTAGAACTGGAGAGTAGTTAAGTGAGAAAATGTCAGATATTTTAACTTTTCACCATGATAACAAAATCTCAGTGAATTACTAAAACTACTTTTTTCCTTTTTCTTATGGAGGTAGAGGAACTTCTGGTGGCCTGGTGGTCAGGAACAGCTCTGCCAACTCAAAGGCACATGGTTTGAATCCACCAGTCACTCCCTTCATGGGAGAAAGATGGCCAATCCCCTCTCTGTGATTGACTGCCTTTGAAAACTCACTGGATGGTCATCTATGGGTCAGTTCTGAATCGATGGTACATCACAATGTATGTCGAGTGACAGAGACGTGGTACACACTTGGTTAGGCCCATTAGAGCTCAGCTTTGCAGTTCTACATCTCTCTAATTTGAACCTAGGATTCATTTCCATCTCAACTTTTCTCTCTATTAGTAGAATACCAACCTTGTGAAACCAGAGATTCATCTAGCTTTAATTTTTAGTTTAATTTTGTTAGCCTTTTAAATTTTTTGGTAGTAGAAGAAAAACATTTAAGAAGTAAATTAAAAGACATGATGTCTCTTAAAATTTCTACTAGAACTGGTATATTGTCCCTGCAGTCCTGTTCCATTGACAAAAGCAATTCACCTGGGCCAAACTCAATTCAGCACGTAGGAAAAAAACACTCTCATCTTAAAGGGACAGTGATGGGTCCTGGAAGTGGGTGTTTGCTGAAT
>NW_006399815.1:21303-24669 GCF_000299155.1 Elephantulus edwardii
GTGTCAGAGGCAGTGCGATTGGCACAGGACAGAGCGGAGTTCAGGGCTGTTGTACATAGGGTCGCTATGAGTCGCAAACAACTCGACGGCACATAACAACAACAACAACAACAACATAGTGGACTGAGCACACTCATTTTATATACTGTATTTTCCTACTCCAAATTTAATGTGCATCTTTTGTCTGCTTAGTGATCTTTCCTCCACTCTCCGGCTATCTTTGATAACCATCAAGGTGCCTAAACCTTTTTCTTTTTTCGTTTTATAGTAGTGGATTCAAGTAATATTGTCTTTTGTGATTGACTCCAACAGCATGATGTCCTTAAAGTTCATGCACATTATGAAGTATTTCTCTTCCTTGTTCTTTAACTATTGCACAGCTTTCTACTGTGTGTTGTTATTGTTTGGTATTATTGAGATGAGTACGCCTCATAGCAACTCTGTGAACAGCTGACTTGAACTCTCCTATATCATGTGCCATCCTCATCATCTCTGACACACTAGAACCCATTGTCAACGTCACAGTGGCAATCTATCTCTTTGGAGGTTTTCCACTGACCTTTATCTTTCTTTTTTTTTTTTTAATTTTATTTTTGTGTGCGTGTACTGTCAAATCAGATCTGACTGGTACCCCGGCAGAGCATCTGGCGGATTCAAACCGTGTGCCTCTGGGATTGTAGTTGCAGTTCCTTGCCACTAGGCCACCAGAGCTCCCCGACCTTTATCTTTCTAAGCATGATATTTCTTTCCAAGGAATAGCCTTGCCTAGCCATGTGTCTAAAATATGAAAGATGAAACTTTGCTATCTTTGGCTACAAGGAGCACTCTGGATGCACTTTTTTGAGACGTATCTAGTCTTTTGGCAGTCCATGAGATATTCATTACTCTTCTCAAGCACCACAACTCAAGAGCATCAATCCTCCTTCTGTCATCCTTATTTCTTGTCCAGCTCTCAGATGCGTAGCAGGTAATTGAGAAGACTATGGCTTTAATCATGCACACCTTAGTGTTCAAACTGATGAAGTTGCTCTTCATCATTTTGGAGAGGTCCCTGACAGTGGATTTGCACAAGGAAATAATCCTGATTTCCTGGCTGCTGGAATCAAAAGGTTTATTGTTGTTCAAGCAAAATGAAATAACGGACAGCTTCAATTCTTTCTCTATCTATCAAAACGTTGACTATTGGTCCTGTAATAAGAATTTTTTTTTCTTAATATTGAGATATAATCTGTACTGAAGGCTGTAGTCCTTGGTCTTCTGCAGCAGGTATTTCATATCCTCTCTACTTTCAGTTAACAAAGTTTTATCATCTGCAGAATGGAGGTTGTTGTTGAGTCTTCCTCCAAACCTGATGCCACATTCTCCTCCATAAAGTCCAGCTTTGATAATAATTTGAATCTTACCATACAGATTGAATAGATATGGTGAAACACACCCTTTCTGATTTTATTATTTTTTTTTAAATTCATTTTAATGAACATTTACAGAGACTTAGGGTTTCCAGTCATTCATTTTTACACTTTTCTCCCTACCCACTCTCTCCCTCCCAATTTACTTTTTTCCTTGAAAAGAAAAACTCTTCATTGTTATGCAATCCCTTTCCTCAAGTCCACTCCATGATGAAGCCTTCACTCTGGACTTCTGTCATGATAAGAATATCCATTCATATATCCCTTTTAAACAGTTCTCTCCTTTATCTGTTTCAATGCAATATACATCATTCCTCCCCTCCTTTTCTATCTTCCCTCAACCCTGATGTCAGTCCCGTTTTACAACAGTGGCCCTATGCATTATTTGTCCTTTTGTGACTGAGATATTTCACTCAGCATAATGTTTTCTAAGGTCACCCATTTTGAATATTATTTCATGAGTTCCTTGTTTTTCAATTTTGCATAGTATTTCATTGTGAATATACCAGAGCTTCTCTATCCCTTCGTTTGTTGATCGGCTCTTAGGTTGTTTCTAACTCCTTGCTATTGCGAACAAAGCCACAATAAACATGGGTGTGCATATATTTGCTTGGGTGGCAGTTATGGTATCTTTAGTGTAAATTCTCAATAGTGGAATTGCTAGGTCAACTGGTATCTCTATTTGCAACTTTTTAGGAAAGTGCCATACTGCCTTCCATAGTGATTGCACCATTTTACACTCCCACCAACAGTGAATAAGGGTTCCAATTTCTCCACAACCTTGCCAGCATTTGGTGTTTGCTGTTCTGTTAAATTTTGCTATTCTGATTGGGGTGAGATGATATTTCATAGTTGTTTTGACAATAAGAAATTTTTAAGGAAGTTATCTAGTTAGTTGACTGGATTAATGGTGTAACAGTAGCATAAGGCATAGCAGCAGTGTAGGACATAGCAGTGGCTTCTTTGTACTTTTTCAATCTATGTGCAAAACAGATAATTCAGGAGGCTGGGCTCTATGAGAAGGAATGTGATATCAGGATTGGAAGAAGACATCACCATCACCAACTTGTGTTATGCAGGTGACACAACCTTGCTTGCTGAAACTGATGAGGAACTGAAGCATTTGTTGCAGATTGAGGACTGTCGTCTTCAACATGGCTTGAAGTTCAACATCAAGAAAACAAAGATTCTCACCCCTTGGCCAATTGGCAGCACTATGACATTAAAAGAAGAGATTGAGATAGTTAACAATTTCAGCATACTTGGTTCCACAATCAACACTCTTGGCACCAGGAGCCAGGATCTCAAAAGATGAATTGCGTTAGGAAAGTCTGTTGTCAGGGACCTCTCCAGAGTGCTGAAGAGCAATGATGTTAGGCTAGAGACTAAGGTATGCCTGATCCAGGCCATGATCTTCACAGTTACTTGCCATGCATCAAAGGACTGAACAATGAGTAAGGATGACAAAAGAAGAATCAATGCATTTGAGTTGTGGTACTGGAGAAGAGTATTGAACATAGAATGGCCTGCTAAGGGAATGAACAGATGTGGCCTGGAAAGGATGAAACGAAGTTTCTCCTTGGAGACAGGATTTTGTATCACCATCTCACATACTTTGGGCTTGCTGCCAGAAGAGACTAGTCCATGGAGGAAAACATCATGCTTGGAAGGATGGAGGGACAGTGGAGGAGAGGAAGAGTGGATGAGAAGAATTGACACAATAAATGGAGTAACTGGGAAAAAGTGTTGGAGACAGGGAGGTTGGCTCAGGATAGGACAGGGTTCAGTTCTATTGTGTGTAGGGTTACTATGAGTTACAGGTGATTTGATGGCACAAAGCAGCAACAACAATTGCAGTAAATGGACATTTGAATTATTTACCTTTTTTCACTACAGTCAAAACAAATGTGTTATGAGTATTCTAGTGTGTATATATATATAGTGTGTGTATATATAG
>NW_006399815.1:25205-29736 GCF_000299155.1 Elephantulus edwardii
ATCCTTCCTGGTCATTGTCCAACTCTCTGATGCATAACAAGTGATTGCGAAAACCATAGCCTGTATCAGACGCACCTTAGTCTCCAGAGAGACACCATCGCTCTTCAGTACTTTGGAGAGGTCCCTAACAGCAGACTTTCCCATGGCAGTGCGCCTTTTAATTTCCTAGCTGCTGGTGCCAAGACTGTTGACTATGGATCCAAGCAAACTAAAGCCACGTATGTGTGTATATATATATTTTTTTGTTTGTTTGTTTGTTTTGTTTTTGGCTATACACATAGTGGTAGACCCAAAGTTGATGGTTTTGATTTAGTAAATACTAAATACCAATTCTACCAGTCGTCTGTCAGTTTGCTGTACTGCAGTGACTGGTGTGTTGTTGTGATGCTGGAAGCTATGCCACTGGTATTTAAAATACTAATAAGGTCACCCATGGTGAAGACTGGCTATCTACTTCTGAAATGACAGAGCTTTGACTTCATGGACAACAGTAGACCATTTTGCTGAGTATGATGCCGGATGATGAGTATTCAAAATGCAACTCACAAGAAGGTGCCTCCTCAAAGGAGAATCTACCTTAATGACCCAAATGAAGTAAAGCTTTCACTTAATGAAGGATCTCAGGCAGAGCTGGGTTTGGAAGGGGAAATACTGCCAACTCCCTGGTGAGTGATGGTGTTAGGGGAAAGCCACCCCTCTATTCTCAGGGAGGACATGGTGGACAATGGGAGAGATCACACCTTTCTCATTGTCAGTTAACTGCTGGTGGGGACACCACTGTGGTCCAGGGTTCCTAGGCTGAGTAGACAGCTGTTCAAGATATCTGAGCTGTATTGTTTTTGGTTCTGCGTTCTGTCTGTATACTTATTCAACATTTCCATTCAATTTTTTTCTTCAGTCAATGTCTGATGAACTTATTTGTAGTTTCTATTTAAATTCTTGTTTCCAGAATTATATAATCTGTTATTTTTATTTTCTGCCATCTTTAGTGAAGAAGAACTGTCTGGTCCATCATCTTACATAGACGTGTGTGCCAATTGCCCTTGTTTTCCCTGAAGACTGTGGTCCCAGGACCTTAGGATCAACAACTCATTCCCTTAGAATATTTGGTTATGACTGAGAAATTTACAGAGCTTTGCAACCTGCTGGCTTTTATATGTACATAGTTATATTTATCTGCTAATATGAATGTAGAAATATCATCTGACAAACTCATATATGGACATGATTTCATCTGCTTATTCATCTTTCTCATTTCTTATACTATTTTTTACTTACACTTATAGTGTGATCTTTTTTAAAAATTTCTTTTTATTGTTATTTTTTGTGTGTGTACCGTCAAATAGGTTCTAACTGGTAGAGGAGGAGATTGTCCCTCCTTCTTCAGCAGAGCATCTGGTGGATTCAAACCTCACACCTCTGGGATTGTAGCGCAGCTTCTTGGCACTAGGCTACCAGAGCTCGCCTCATAGTTTGATCTTTCTTGAAACATTTCTTACTGCATCAAGGTCCTTTGTGCTGTGTTTTGCTAACCTTGAAGATTGACAGTAGAGCTATTTTGTGACTAGAGCCCATGGGTACTCATTTATGTTATACCCAGACATTTTTGTGATACTTTCTCTCCATATTTCCTTAAAGGATGTGTATAGTATTTTATACGGCAGTTATGATACGTAAGCCATAGTTAGTAATAATAGCAGCACAGACTATGGACTCTTCCAGATTAATAACAAATAATGATGCAGAGACCAAAAGATAACTCAGTCAAGGAGCACATATGACATCTCCCGTCATGGTGAGTAGCCATTTTTACCCTGTTTCTCCTATTTGGCACTTTGCCTCTCAGATATTTTCTTTTTAATGTTAAGTCCATTTGTTGCTTCATTTTCATGGTGGAATTTCACATT
Organism: Elephantulus edwardii; assembly: GCF_000299155.1. Taxonomy (NCBI): domain Eukaryota; kingdom Metazoa; phylum Chordata; class Mammalia; order Macroscelidea; family Macroscelididae; genus Elephantulus; species Elephantulus edwardii. The sequence continues at coordinate 27,113 of NW_006399815.1, forward strand.
AACTGTGGAACTTGAATTGGCAGTGATGGTATTTGGTATTTTTCATGATTACCAAATCCCAAACAGTACCTTGAGGTTCAGGTGTAGACAACTTGAGCTTTCTGGTAGTCTTAAAACTTGATATTTCAGTATATTTTCCAAGGCAAGTAAGTTGATAAAACTGATGACTCTTTCAGAGACTTCCTAGGGCCATGTAAGGATTTTCTAATGTAAAGGACGCATGGCCATAGTGTTTTTTCATATAACAGTGAAAGTCTTCAGTTCAGAGAAGAACTAAATCCATTAGATTTAGGGAAGAGGGAAACTCAGAAACTTTCTATATAATACTTCATAGTTTCTTTATTCTATACCTTCAAACTTCTGCTGGAGTTACTGAATGATGACTTTGATGATGACAAGAATATTTACTGAGAAGATCCTGGGTAAGTAAAGAATTTACTACTGATACATTCTGGCTTTAAAGCATACTTCTCCTTCCTCTCCTTTTCCATACCCATTTAGCCCCAGCACTTTTGCTTTATCTTTTTCTCCTTCCTGTCTGTCATTTAATCTGGAATCTTACCTTCAAAAGAGAACTAACTCACTGAGCAGTGTCTTTGTTATCAAGTGCTGGTATAACAGAAATGCCACAAATGAATAACTTGAAGAGATAGAAACTTATTCTTCCACAGTGTAGGAAGCTAATAGTCCAAATCCAGGTTGCAAATTCTAGAAGGCTTTCTCTCTCTGTTAGCTTTAGAGGAAGATACTTGTTTTCTTCCAACATTTGTGGGCCCAGTGTGCCTTGGAAATCTCCCTGTTCTTTGGCATTAATCTCCTTTGTCTAGTTGCTTTTCAGTACAGGTCACTTGTTGTTAACCGGACGCAGAATGAAAATGGGGACATGAGGAAATGAATTCTGAAAAAGAAGAATGCTAAGTTTAGCACTGTGAAAAGGCATCTTTCTTAGTTTTCCTATGGTTTTTATTTAGTTTAAACCAACAGTAAAAAAATTTTCTATCTCGTGAGTATATATTTTTCTTATATGTAAATGTTGCCAACATAACAACGGATAAGCTTAATTCTTAAACCAAGGGTAGTATGATTCCAAAGTTCAGGAAACATATCCCCTCTGGTGGAAGCTGGGCAGAACCTCTGTTTGCAGAGGGCATCCAGTTTCTCCTTCTGGAGGACTGGGTGGAATTCTCTCTTTGCAGAGGGTGCCCAGTCCAGTCTAGACTCTGATTTCAGCAGCAGCCCGACTATTACTATGCTGAACTATCTACAGGAACTCGTGTTCAGAGAATATGCATTACTCCTCTTTCTTTGTGTAAGCAAATTCCTCTAACTTGCTTGTTTAATTTCAATTTCAAGACAAATTGAAATAAGATACAACCTAGCCCTTTGATTTCATCATGCCACATTACTATGTCATTGTTGTTATGTGCCATCAAGTAGACTACAACTCTTAGTAACTTTATAAACTCTGAACTCTGCCCTATCCTGAGTCAATCTCACCATCTTTGACACACTTGCTAATGTGAGACATTACTATAACTACTGCTAATCTTGAATGATGCAGGAAGGACACTCTGGTGGCCTAGTAGTGAGAAGCTGTGCTATGAACTCAATGGGCAATATGACAAGAGAAGGAAATAAAAGGCATCTAGATTGGCATAGAGATGGTGAAATTGTCACTACATGCAGATGATATGATAGTGTACACAGAGTACTCCAAGGATTCAACAAAAAACCCTGTTACAGCTAGTAGACCAATTTAGCAGAGAAGAAGGATACAAGATCAATATCCTAAAATCAATGAAATTCCTCTACAGGAACAAAGAGAACTCAGAGAAAGAAACCAAGAAAGTGCTATCATTTACAATAGCCAACTACAAATTGAGATACTTGGGAGTAGACCTAACTAGAGACACAAAAGACATGTAAAAGGAAGACACATGGTTTGAATTCACTAGCTTCTCTGTGGGAGAAGATGAGCAATCTCTTCCTGTGTGACTCAGTGTTTCTGAAGAAAACCTGCTGGCGGATCAGCTATGAGTTGGTTCTGATGCAACAGTAAACAACATCAGTGAAAGCAATATTGAATGATGCAGGAAGCATTGAAAGAAGATGAAAGAAAAATGTAGACAGGTAAGGATTTACAATACGTTATATATAGGATGTTGTTGTTGTGTACCAGAGAGTCAGAACTGACCCTTAGCTGACCCTCCAGCAGGTTTTCAGAGCCAGTTAATTGCATGGTAGAAGATTGCCCATCCTTCTCCCACAGAGCAGCTAGTGACCTCAAACAGCATGCCTTTGAAATTGTGGTGCAGCTTTTTGCCACAAGGCCACCAGAGCTCCTTAATATATAGGATAACAATGTGAAAACACAGTAGAGAGATAACTATGTCAAATCACAATACTGAGCTTCAAGCCTCACCAATGCAACTTATTCGGGGAACACACATGATTTTAAATAATAAGTAAATTCAAGTCTCCAATTCTCAAATCTCCCCCGTGGTATTCCTAATAATGTTTTTTAACAAGGTTGTTGTTGTTGTTATGTGCCGTCGAGTCGTTTGTGACTCATAGCGACCCTATGCACAACAGCCCTAAACCCTGCTCTATCCTGCGCCAACCGC
>NW_006399815.1:31666-32580 GCF_000299155.1 Elephantulus edwardii
GTGGTATGAAATCAAAGCCATATTTTGGCTCCTGTGGATTTGGTTTAATTTTCCTCAGCTTCAGCTTGAACTTGCTATATTTACTTTGCTTGACCTTGAAATCTAACTGTACTTGTTTAGTTCTAGACACTAAGGCAACACTACTTGTTTTATCCATACTTCTTTTTTTCACTTTGAGTATATGGATCTTATTCCCTATTATGTAACTCAGTGTCTCTTGTCTTCTCACTTGGAAAGTTTTTTCCTCTAATTCTCATCTTCATACTTTCATCTCTGCTCTCTTATAAAATCAGATGAAAGTATGAGTATTAAGCTCTAGCTGGCCAACTAGCTTTGTTTCTTTATTCATTACCAGGTTGGCCCATAAACCTCTCTGTTTTGAGACTCTGGTACAGTGAGTCTACAAGAAGTTGTGAGTGCCTGCTGCCCTGGCCACTCCTATTCTCTTTATGCAATACTTTCCCTTCATAAGCTATCGTAGTTTACTTCTTCAGACCCCTATAAAACTGATCTGTTGCTGAGCTTTTGGCCTGCAAGTGTCACCACTGACTTAGAAGTCTATTCTCTAGGAATGTGACTTGTGCACTGGAATTTATCTAAAAAGTCTCTGATGTAACTTTCTCTATAGGAATATATTTCACTTTTATTTTATAAAATTAATCACCATTGGTTTATACCCACCCTTATCCAGTCATTTCAAGTCCCCATTGGATCTTTCCTGTTTCCTATAACCCTTCGCTCACCTACCAAACTCTGAGAACTTGTGAGTCCCTCTTACTAATCCTCACCCCTCTCTCTGTTTGAAATCCCTGGCTTTTACCCCTTCCCCCGTTGAATGCTCAAATATGTTTTACTAGTTATCCTTCTATTTTTACAATAATGATCTTATGCGGTATTTGTCCTTATGAGACTGA
>NW_006399815.1:33548-34348 GCF_000299155.1 Elephantulus edwardii
TGGTTTTGGGCTTTACTTAAAGGTCTCTGATCCACCTTGAGTTGATTTTTGTGTATCATGTGAGATGTGGATCTTGTTTCAGCTTTCTGCTGGTAGTCGTTTTTGCCAGCACCATTTGTTGAACAGGTTGTTGTTTCCCTATTTGATAGGTTTTGTTTCCTTGTCAAATATCAATCAATTGACTGGGTCTATTTCTGGTTTCTCAATTCTGTTCCATTGGTCTATGTCCTAGTCATTGTACCAGTACTGTGCTGTTTTGATTATTACAGCTGTGTAGTAGGTTTTGAGATCAGGAAGTGTTGTACCTCCCAGTTCATTTTTGTTTTTCAGAAATGCTTTGCTTATTTGAGATATCTTTCCTCTCTAAATAAACAATTGCCTTTTTGATCTCCATGGGAAATTAATTTGGCATCTGTTTTGAGATAGTGTTAAACATGTAGATTACTTTTGGTAAAGTTGTCATTTTCACATATTTTTTCCCTATCCATGAATAGGGAACATTTTTCCATTTATTTAGGTTTTGTTTTTTTTCTTTTTCTCTCAAATTCCTGGTTTAATAACGACTTTTTTTTTTAATTTTGAGAAAGGTCCCAAACATCAAGCTGTTCACAAAAATAACCCACAGTATCAACTTTAGAAAACAAATTTTAAAGACTATTACACTATTTTTCAAGGGGATGCATGACATGCCAACTCTCATACACAAAGATTACACTGTTACATTTTTGTTGGAATAGCCTCACATAGCATATGTGGGGCGTAACTCACATACATTAAATCAAGCCTGCTTCTCAGGTGCT
>NW_006399815.1:35742-37670 GCF_000299155.1 Elephantulus edwardii
TTTCACTCAGCATAATGTTCTCCAGAGTCAACCATTTCGAGTAATATTGCATGAGTTCCTTGTTTTTTAATACAGCATTGACTTATCATTCTTCATCTCTACTCCTTGTTTACTCTGTTCTGTTTCAATTTTTTCCAGGCTTTCCAGCAGAGAATCTACTTTTTGTTTTATCTGGGTCAATTCCTTCTTAATGGTTTGAAGGTCATCTCCTTTCAACTTCGATGATTTTGATGAAGATCCTCGCTGTCCACTCTTATAATTGAAGCCACTCTTGCCCCTTCGTGAAGTGTTTCCTGATACACGCTGGCGTTTTGAGGGCGCAACAGCCCGAGCAATAGGAGGAGGAGGAGGAACAGTGCTGGGTAGCTGTACACCCTGTCATAATAATCACGTTGAAAGTCATAGTCCAAATCAAAAGAGGAGCCGTACATCTCCGCCGCAGATCGTTTCACACCTGCTTTTCCTCGGTTCACTTTTGGCTCTGCAGCCAGATTAATATCTAAAACCTGGCCAGCAATCATTCTGCCATCCTCTCCTGCTACAGCAGCCCGGGCATTTCTCTCATTAACATACTGAACAAAGGCAAAGCCTTTATGAACAGAGCAGCCCACGATTTTGCCATACTTCGAGAAGATTGCCTCTACATCAGATTTCTTCACCACAAGAGTGTTCAAGTTTCCAATAAATACACGGGAGTTCATGGAGTGGGGATCTGTCTTGTTGGTAACATTTCTGGCCATCTTCGCTGATAAAGTTCTTCACACAGCTAAAAAATGTAGCTGAAGATAAAAAAAATCTCACAGAAGGGGAAAAAAGGAGAAGAGATTCGACAATGAACCTCCTACTCCCGTATTCTATACGAAGAAGCCGACTATTGCTCGAGGTCGGCAACGCGGCCGCAACCGCTCAGTCTTCGTTTCTTCACAAAAAATCCATTTACTTAGGTCTTTTATTGTTTTATAGTTTTCTTTGTAAAGGTCTTTTGTGTCTCTAGTTAGGTTTATTCCTAAGTTTGTGGTTGGCTATTATAAATGATATTGCTTTCTTGGTTTTCTTCGTTACTGTAGAGGAATCTCACTGACTTAGATATTGATCTTATATCCTGCAACTCTACTAAGTTGGTCCACTAGCTCTAACAATTTATTTTTTTTTAGTCAATGGGGTTTTCTGTGTACATAATCATATCATTGGCATATATTCTTTTTGTCGTTAAGTGCCGTTGAGTCATAGACGACTCATTGCAGCCCTCTGAATGGAAGACCTGAACAATTGTATAACTTTCATCATTTCTCCAAGTTTAAAGAGTTTCTGGAGGCAAGCTATTTTGGAAGTGGATGCCACTCCTGCTTCCAAGCTTGTTTTAGTTGGAGAGCTCCACCAAACACTGTCCATCATGGGTCACCATTATCACATTTGATGCATCAGTGTCACAGTGTTCAGCATCACAGCAACCATGAGTTACCTCTGTACAGCAAATGCTATGTAGTGACCAGTGCTATGTAGTGACAATTTAATCACCTCTTTGCTGATATGAATGCCTTTTATTTCTTTTTCTTGTCATATTGCCTTAGCAAGTGCTTTCAATACAATATTGAATAAGAGTGGTTACAGCGGGCATCCCTATCTTGTCCCTGTTTGGAAGGAGAATGCTTTTAGTCTTTTCCCATTGAGAGTGATATTGGTTCTTGGTTTTGCACATTTACTTTTCACTATGTTGAGGAGAGACTGAAGAGCAATGGTGTCTCTCTGGAGACTAAGGTGCGTCTGATACAGGCTATGGCCTTCGTAATCACTTGTTATGCATCAGAGAGTTGGACAATGACTACGGAGGATAGAAGGAGAATTGACGCCTTTGAGCTGTGGTGCTGGAGAAGAGTATTGAGAATACCATGGACTACTAGGAAAACAAACAGATTTGTCTTGGAAAG
>NW_006399815.1:38716-39797 GCF_000299155.1 Elephantulus edwardii
CGCTTAACATCAAAAAGACAAAGATTCTCACCACTGGGCTAAATGGCAGCACCATGATGGATGGAGAAGAGATTGAGCTTGTTAACAATTGCAGCTTGCTTGGCTCCACAATCAACACCTTGGCACAAGCAGTTAGGAAATCAAAAGATGAATTGCACTGGGAAAAATCTGCTGTCAGAGACTTCTGTAGAGTACTGAGAAGCAATGATGCCAGTCTAGAGACTAAGGTGAGCCTGATTCAGGTCATGGTCTTCTTAGTTACTTGCTATGCATCAGAGAGATGGGCAATGGCTAAGTATGACAAAAGAAGAACTGATGCTTTTGAGTTGTGGTGCTGGAGAAGAATCTTGAACATACCATAGACCACCAAGAAAATAAATAGGTCTGTTTTGAAGAGGGTGAAACCAAGTTTCTTCTTGGAAGCTGGAATCTTAAAGCTCTGTCTCATATGTTTTGGGCATGTGGCCAGGAGGGATAGATCCTTGGAGAGGGACATCATGATTGGAAGGGTGAGGGGATAGCATAAGAGACGAAGACTTTAGATGAGATGAATTGATAGAGTAACTGGGATAATGGGAGTAGGTGTGTTGGAGTCAGTGAGACTGGCTCAGGACAGGGTAGGAATCACAGCTGTTGTATATTATTAGGTTTCTATGAATTGTGGGCAACTCAATGGCACATAACAACAACAACAACCACAAACTTTTACCCTGTATCAGCTATACCAGCAGGAAGTCATTTATCAAATGACTAGAGCAGAAATACAGCTAAACTGGGACTGTGTTGCTCATTCCACAGTTCTCCTTTTTGTCCTATTTTCTTCCTCACTCTCCTTGCTGTTAAATTGGAGCTAACCCATAGCTGACCCTCCATTGTGTTTCTGAGGCTGTAAATCATACTGGAGAGTTGTTGTTGTTGTTGTAGTTATGTGCCATCGAGTCGCTTGCGACTCATAGTGACCCTATGTACAAGAGCTCTATACGCTCTTCTATCCTGTGCCAACCTAGCCAGCTCAAACATACTTATTCCCACCTCTCTAGTCACAGAATCGATCCATCTCATCAAAGGTCTTCCTCTCCTT
>NW_006399815.1:39897-47885 GCF_000299155.1 Elephantulus edwardii
GGACATCATGCTTGGGAGGGTGGAGGGACAGCGCAGGAGAGGAAGGCCCTCTATGAGGTGGATTGATTCAGTGACTGGGATAATTGAGATGGGAGTGTCAGAGACAGTGCGATTGGCACAGGACAGAGTGGAGTTTAGGGCTGTTGTTGTACATAGGGTCGCTATGAGTCACAGGCGACTCGATGGCACATAACAACAACAACAACAACAACAACATGTTGAGGAAATTCCTCTCTATTCCTATTTTACTGAGTGTTTTGGTCTGAAAGAGTTGTTGAATTTTTTCAAATGCCTTTTCTGCATTGATTTCTAAGATCATGCGATTCTTGTGTATTTCTGCTACTTTTAAATAGAGAAAGTATTCTTGGTCCTTTTCTACTTCAATTTGCTCATCTAAAAATGTGAGTTTAGGTTTAGTTGGCTTTTGGATTTATTTTTCAATTTTGATAACAGAGCATTTAAAAACTCCAATTTAATTCACCACACTTAAAATTAGTCTGGATTAATTTGCCTCTTCACTCTATCTTCCTAATTTCCTATTGTTGTTGTGTGTCTGTGAGTTGGAACTGATCCATACCTGATCCTCTGGTGAGTTCTCAGAGGCAGTTAATTGCATGGGAGGAGAATGTTCATCCTTTTTTCATGGAGCAGCTGGTGGACTTGAACTGCACACCTTTGGGATTGCAATGCAGCTCTTGCCTAACTTCCTAGGAAATTCAATATTACTGACTACTTTTATTTCTTCACTCCCTTCCGTCAGCCAGACCATGATCTCAGTCATTAGGATTCATAGTTCCAAAGTAAAGCCCCATGGTCTTCTTAGGAACCTATAGAGTAAGTCATGTAAGGGGCAGTGGGCCTATCTAAAACCCCAAATATAGTGTTGTCAAGTTGATTCTGACAGAGAGTTTCTAAGGCTCTAGTTTGTTTGTTTTTTTAGATTTTAATGAAAGTTTATAAAGAACTTGGATTTCCATTCATTCATTGTTGGGCATTTTCCTCCTTGTCCCATCTCCCACTAAGTTAATTTTTTTAATAAAAAGTTCTTTCAATAAATTTTTATGGAAATGATCACGTATTTCTACTATAGAGTAGCTGGTGGGTTAAAAATGCTGACCTTTTGGTTGTCAATTGAACACATAACTATTAAGGATTTTCTTATTCTATCCTAGTGAAAATAAACTCTCAGAAAATAACTTGATGTGAATCATATAATTTTTTGAGAATTTAAACACAATCTGATGCTATCCCAAGGGTAATATATGCTATTCCATTCCTAATTAGGAATCAAGAGGATTTTTCTCTAACTCTGTGTGGTTTCAGTAATAAACCATGCGTATGGGGTATGTGTGTAAAGTCAAACATGGATGACCATTGATCTTGCAGAATTCATACGTTTATTCTTTATTCTTACCTTTTACCTTGCCTCAGGTATACCACTAGTAAGCTATGTACTCTGGAGAATAAAAGAGATAGTGAAACTCTGTCTTGTATACTTTGGGTATGTTGTCTGGAGAAGTTGGTCTTTGGAAATAAACATGCTGGGACAGGGACAGAGAAAGAGAGGAAGATCCTCAAAAATATGGATTGGTCCTGTGCTGTCCTCACAATTGCTGCTGTGTTTGAGTCCATTGTTGCAGCAACTGTGTAAATAATTTCTTTGTCTTTTCCTCTCACCCTTTAATTTGACAATTATCATCTTTGTGTATCGATAGTCCTAAATATAAACTCATTGTCCCCTTTTGTGTCTACCCAAGTATAATAGCACAAGAATTTCCAAGGTTCAAAAAATTAACTAAGTGGGAAGCCCTTGTAATGTGCCATATATTTGCTTGTGACTCATAGTGACCTTATGTAAAACAGCTCTGACTCCTTCTCTGTCTTGAGACAATTTCATCAGCTCTGACATACCTACCCTCATTACCCCAATCGGAGTCAATCCATCACATCCAGGGTTTTTCTTTCTTGTGTTATTCCTTTGCCTTTACAAGCATGATGTCCATCTCCAAGGACTGGTCCCTCCTGGCAACATGCCCAAAGTATGTGAGATGAATTTTCATAATCCTAGCTTCCAAGGATCAGCCTGGTTTCACCATCTCCAAGACAGACCTGCTTGTTCTCTTAGTAGTCCATGATATGTTCAAGACTCTTCTCCAGCACCACAACTCACAGGTATTGATTCTTCTTCTATTATCCTTATTCATTGTCCAGCTCTCTGATGCATAGCAAAGAATTGCAAAGATCATGGCTTGGATCAGGTGCACCTTAGTCTCTACACCGACATCGTTGTTCTTCAGCACTCTTGAGAAGTCCCTGACAGCAGGTTTTGCCAATGCAATTTGTCTTTTGACATCCTGGCTGCTGGTACCAAGTGTGTTAATTGGACATTATAGCCAATGTAAGATGAATCTTAGGTGAAAGTAGAATACCAGAGGAATGTCTGTGTTTCATTGACTATTCAAAGGCAGCTGATTGTGTGGATTACAACAAATTGTGGTTAAACCTTGAGAAGAATAGGAATTTCAGAACACTTGATGGTGCTTGTGTGAAACCTATACTTGAACCAAGAGGCTGTCATCTGAACAGAACAAGGAAACATAGCTTGGTTCAATATCAGGAAAAGTGTGCATCAGGAGTACATCGTATCTCCACACCTTTTCAATCTATATGTGAAACAGGTGGTCCAGGAGGCTGGACTTTATGAGGAGGAGTGTGGCATTAGGATTGGAGGAGAACTCATCAACAACCTGCATTAGGCAGATAGATAATACAACCTTGTTTGACTAGGGGGACCTGAGCTTTTTGCTGCAGATGGTCAACAATGCAGCCTTCCATATGAATTGAAGCTCAACATTAAGAAGACAAATATTCCCACCCCTGGGCCAAGTGGCAGCATCATGATAGATGTAGAAGAAATTGATATTATTAAAAGCTTCACCTTGCTTGGCTCCACATCAACACTCTTGGAAAGCCCTTAGTCTGAAATTAAAGGCTGTATATATAAGTCCTTCTAAGGCTTCCTTTTTTCAGAGTCTCTATGATGCCTACTGGGGTCATGATAGATAAAATCTCAAGACCTGATATTAGAGTTCATAAAAAAACAAACAAAAGTCTGGAAAACCTAGATGGTTTCTAATATCCATTTGAGAGTAGAAATTCTAAAGATGAGCAAATAGTTGGCAGATGAATTATTCTCTTGAGTTGGTGACCGTGGATTTGGAGAAAACTTTGAACAATATCATATACAGGCAAAATCTTACTGAAGAATGACTAAATCAGTACACTGACAGAGAACTACCAGAAATACCATCTGGGTTTAGAAGAGGTTGTGGTACTAGAGATATCATTGCAGATATCAGATGAATTTTGGCTGAAAGCAGAGAGAACTAGAATGATGCCTATTTGTGTTTTATTGACTATGCAAAGGTATTTGACTAAGTGGATCACAACAAATTGTGGCTAACATTGAGAAGAATCATAATCTTGGAACACTTCATTGTGTTCATGTGGAACCTATACATGGGCCAGGAAGCTGTTTTCTGAACAGAGAAAGGAAGAATGGAAACAAAAAAGAGTGCATCAAGATGCACTTTTCAATCTTATGCTGACCAGATCATTCAGGAGTGTAGATTTTATGAAGAAAAATGTGGCATCAGGATTGGAGGAAGACTCATCAACGACCTGTGTTATGAAGAGAATACAACCTTGCTCACTGAAACTGAGGGGAACTTGAAGTGTTTAGTGCAGAAGGTCACTGACTTTGACCTTCAATGTGGACTGCATCTCAGCATCAAGAAAACAAGATCCTCATCACTGGATCAATATGCAGTGTCATGATAGAGGGGAAAAAAGATTGAGGTGGTTAATGATTTCATCTTGTTTGGATCCACAATCAACACTCTTGGCAGCAGCAGTCAGGAACTAAAAAATGAATGCAGTGAGAAAAATATGCTGTCAAGGACCTCTCCAGAGTGCAACAATGTTAGTTTTAAAGACTAAGGTGCATCTGATCCAGACCACGGTCTTCTCAATTGCTTACTATGTGTCTGAGAGCTGGACAATGAATAAGGATGACAGAAGAAGAATTGTTTCTTTTAGTTATGGTGCTGAAGAGGAATATTGAACATACCATGGACTGACAAAAGAACAAACAGGTCTGTCCTGGAGAAGGTGAAACCAGTTAGCTCCTTGGAGGCAAGGATTTTGAAGCTCTGTCTCACGTACTTTGGCATACATACTGTCAGAAAGGACCAGTCTTTGGAAAAAGACATCATTCTTGGAAGGGTGGAAGGTCAGCACAGGAGAGGAAGATCCTGAATAAGACAGATTGACACAGTGACTGTGGCCATGGGATAAAGTGTGTCAGAGATGATGTAGTTGCCTTGGGATAGGGCAAGATTTAGAGCCATTGTTCATAGGGTCACTGTGAGTTGTGGCTGATTTGACGGCACCTAATAAGTCAGACCTGGCCATTGTTCTGTGTACTCAGTAAGATGTTAAAAGTCATTAAAGGGAAAAAAAGAGAAAAAAAACCCCACACACGACTAAAGTGCACAAGGATAAGAACAGGTCTACAGCTTTTAGGAAAAGATGACTTTGAATGAGAAAGTTCTTCTTTACCTGTTTCCTTTGGCTGACTTAAGATGCCTTCAGAGGGGATAAGCGTATGGCGTCCTTTCTAACACAGCAGTCCCACTGGGTATTGCACTGTGGTGTTCCCCTGAGTTTCTGGAACTATTGAGCAAGGGAATATTCATATAGTCTTTCTGTCTCAGGAGAAATTTTCTTGCCTCCCGAACAATAGTGAGTGAGCGGAGGGACTTTATTCCAGCTCTAGACTTTGGAGAGTGAAGGAGGCCCCTGGAGAGGCCCTTAAACAGGCAATACTGACTCAGATTGCGTGCTCTTGGGCTAACTCTTCTTTGTACCCTCTTATTTCAATGCTTAAATTATATAGAAAAGCTATAGAGTGGCAAATAATTTCTCTTTAGTTGAAATTTTAATGAAAGATTATGGAGAACTTGGATTTCTATTTACTCATTGTCACACATTTTCCTCCCTGCCCACTCCTCCTGCCCCGCCCCGTACACTTTTCCCTTTGAGAGGAAACAAAAATTCTTTCATTGTTATACAATCCCCTCTCCTCCCGCAGTCCACTTTTACTAGGCAGCTCTTATTCTGGACTCTTGCCATGCAAATAATACCTAATCATATATTCCTTTTAAACAGTTCTCGCCCTCATCTGTTTCAATGCAGTGTTCATTATCTGTCCTCTCTTTTCCTAGTTTCCCCCAAACCCAATGTCAGTCCAGTTTTATAACAGTGGCATTATGCAGTTTTTGTTCTTCTGTGACTGAAATATTTCATTCAGCATAATGTCCTCTTTGGTCACCGATTTTGTATAATATTTCATGAGTTCCTTGTTTTTTAGTGCTGTGGAGTATTCCATTGTGTGACTATACCACAGCTTCTCTATCCATTCGTTTGTTGGGTACTTGGGTTGTTTATAACTCTTTGCTATTTTGAACAAAGCAGCAATAAACATGGGTGTGTATATATCTGTTAGGTTGGCATTTATGATTTCTTTAGGGTATGTTCCTAGTATTGGCATTGATGGGTTAAATGGTATTTCTATTTCCAACTTTTTGAGAAAGTGCCATACTGCTTTCCACAGTGGTTGCACCATTTTATACTCCCACCAACAGTGAATGAGGGTTGCAGTTTCTCCACAATCTTACGAACATGTGTTATTTGCAAAAATAATTTCTAAAGATAAAAACAAAAAGTTCTGAGGTTCCTTGTTCTAAATCTTGGAATTTTCTTCCTGTATGTTTTGCTATATTACATGTTTTACTTAGAGTTATAAAATAAAACAAAACACACAGGTAATATATTTTAATTGTGTCATTACCATATTAATTCATTTTTAATGCAATTTAAGTAGATGAAAATATATTATTATGGTAAAATATAAACATGAAGAAGTATAAACAAATAGCATAATAAACCAATTGCCTGAGCTGATTATAACTCATATTGACCCCGTGGATTGAAGACTAAAACCATTCTCCATAGAGTTTTCATAGTTATGATCTTCCTAGACACTTCTGGACAAGTTCCATCCACCACATTTTCCATTGGTAGCTGCTTGTTTGTATTACCCTGGGAATGTTTTAAATATACACTGAAGAATAAAGAACATCACAATAATTACTCTGTAACATTTACACAGCTCCAGTAATCATCAACTCATTGACTGTTACCTATCTTTACTATATGGGCCTGGGAAATGTAGTATCTGCATCACATACGCATCCATATGTTTAAACCTTAGGTTCTATAACCAAAAGGTAGAGGGGAAGATATATACTATAGTCTTTACCATGTAAGAGGGTTCCATGAGCAATTTTCTTTCTCAAAACAATATAGTTGGAACTTGGGCTCACTAGACCATCCAGTTTGGATAGGGTGTGAGTTTCTAAGAATTTATTCATTTCCTCTAAATTTTTAGAATTTGTTGCTGTCAATCCAAAAGTATACAACTTGAGTCCACCATTTGCTCTGTGGGAGAAATATAGTCTTCTCTAGTGTGATATATTGCCTCTGAGAATCTACTGTAGTGTCAGTTATGATTCGACTTCTGATTGAGACACAATAACAACATAGTTTTTAATAATATTCCATTGTTGGTTCCGTCATGACAGCACCCCTTTACTTTCTTATTTGATTATTCCTGCCTTCTTTTTTTCCTTTACTAAATTTGTCAATGATTTGTCAATTTTATTGAGCCTTTCAAAGAAGCAGATCTTTGTTTTGCTGATTGGTTCAGTTGTTTTTCTATGCCATGTTTCTCTGTTGTAGGGAATCAAGGCTACAAAATGATGCCCTGTGATCTGTTTAGGAACTTGTAGGATAAGTTAAGGAGTAGAGAGCTTATAATACTGACAAGTTGATTACAACTCATATAGAGCTTATACTACTGGCAAGTTGGTTACAACTCATTTTGATCCTATAGAACTGAGGAGAACTGTCTTACTGATTTTCTAAGGCCATAAATTTTTATGGAAGCAGAGTACCATATATTTCTTCTGCAGAGTGGCTTGGTGTTATTGTTGAGTACTATCAAGTTGAAACTGAACTATAGCTGACCCCCATGATGGATTTTCAGAGGCAGTAAGTCACTCAGGAGGAGATTGCCCACTCCTCTCTCATGGAGCAACTGTATTTGTACTGGTGCCTCTGAGATTGCAGTGTGGCTTCTTACCATTAGGCCATCAGAGCGCCTTGCAGAATGGCTAGTGGGTTCAAAGTGAGGACCTTTTGGTTAGCAGCTGAACACTTAAGAAGTAGAGATTCCCTTACTCTGTCCTAGTGAAAATAGAATCCCAGGAAACAAATTTATGTTAGTCGTATCATTTTAGAGATACTTTCCCCAGAGATATTACATGATATTCTTTCCTGATCATCAGACAAAAGGATTTACTCTAAATTCTCATGGTTTTAGGAATAAATTCTATGTCTTCATATGGTATGTGTGGGAAGTGTGACTTGGTTGACTATTCTTCTCACTAAATTAATAAATTGATTACCTTTTACCCATGGTTTATTTCTGGTAGTTCTCTGTCAATATACTGTTCCAGTCATTTTTGGATGATCTTTAACAGGATTTTACTTGTGTGTGATATTATTGATATTGTTTAATAATTTCCATACTTTTATCAGGTCACTTTTTCTTGGAATGGGAATAACTATGGATCTCTTCCAGTTAATTGGCCAGGTAGTTATCCTCCAGATTTCTTGGCATAACCTGGTGAGCACAACCAGGACAGCATCTGTTTATTGAAATATGTCAATTGGTATTCAATCAATTCCTGGGGAGTTATTTTTTGCCAGTCCTTCAGAATAGCCTGAGCTTCCTCCTTCCTCACGATTACCTATTGATCATTTGTTGTTTCTTGAAATTCTTCTGTATCAGCCAATTTTTTTTT
>NW_006399815.1:51100-60977 GCF_000299155.1 Elephantulus edwardii
GCTGACCGTGGTGCCAAGTAAACTAAAACTGTTAATTATCTCAATCTCTTCACCATCCATACTGATGCTGCCAATTGGCCCAGTGGTTAGAATCTTTGTTTTCTTGATGTTGAGCTTCAGTTCATATAGGAGGCTGTAGTCCTTGATCTTCTGCAGCAAGCGCTTCAGGTCCTTCTCCGTTTCAGCAAGCAGAATTGTGTCATCTGCATAACGCAGGTTGTTGAGGATTCTTCCAACAATCCTGATGCCACATTCCTCTTCGTATAGCCCAGCGTCTCGGATGATCTGTTCTGCATATAGATTGAAAAGGTATGGAGACAGAATACATCCACGACAAACCCCATTCTTGCTTTTGAACCATGTAGTGTCTCCTTACTCTGTTCTGACAACGGCCTCTTGGTCCGAGTATAAGTTTTGCATTAGCACAATCAAATGTTCTGGGTTTCCCATTCTTCTCAGAGTCAACCACAGCTTATTGTGATCCACACAATAATACACAATACTGGAGAGTATTGGACACAATTCCCCTGTGAAGCCACAAACTGCCAGAGAGGCTTGCCCTTTTCCCCTCTTTATCCTACAAAGACCAGAAAATTCCCCTTTTGAGTGTTGACCTTTATAAATGCATGACCATAAGGTGCCTTTGCTGAAGGAAACTGATGATAAGAGAGTCTTAGCCTAAGGACCAAGGATTAAGACTAGACAGAAGCCAAGTTTTTGACACAATTTTGAACAATAGTAGTAGTTTTAGTACAATAGTAGTTTGGAACAATATAGACATCTTGACTTTGAGTAGAAACAAGACAGGAAATTGCTTTTGTTCTATTCCTGAGAACTATCTTGGTGCTGAATTTGTGGGTGACAGCTGAGTATTCTGGTGTATTTTTTTTTAACTTTCCCCCTGAAATTTTGAAACTGGAAGAGATCCAGGTTAAGGAGGGAGGTGGGGAAACCCAAAGTAGCAGTTGTCAGAGTACAGGTTCTTCACTGAGTCCAGTGTGAGGAAAGCCTAGGAGTAGGCACATTATGGATTCTCTGTCTATCTCACTCTGATAGTTCTTCCCTAATCCTTTGATGTATGTGTTGTTGCAAAGACAGGAATTTTACTGGATCAAAACAAACTTTCCATTACTTATGTTCCTTTTCTTACTTTTCTTCTTACTGTCACTATTTTCATGTTGATAACATTCAAAGCCTATCATGGAGCTCTGGTGGCTTAATGGCACTCTGGTGGTCTAGTGGTAGGAAGCTGCACTGCAATCCCAAAGGTATGCAGTTGGAATCCACCAGCTGCTCCAGGGGGAGAATGATGGGCAATCTCCTGTGTGATTTACAGCCTCTGAAAACCCACTTGAGGGTCAGCTATGAGTAAGTTCCTCTACAGTAGCATATAACAACCACAACAACAATAACAATACTATTATGTGATGGGAGTATACTAAGGCACTATCGATGTAGAATCTAACATTTAGAGACTTGGCTCTTAAAATGATTGTACCTTACAAGGGGGACACCTGCCACCTTCCATTTCCTAGACGTACACAGACAAAAGACAACTTAGATGAATCCATTATTTATTTTTTATTTATTTCTCAATAGTTATTGATGATTTGCTAAGCTCTTAATTGAAAGTTAATTATTATTAATAAAAGAAAAAAAAGAGTGAAAACCAAGTGGACATGCACTCACTTTATTTCATTCTGTTATTAGGAAATAGTGGATCTTTCAAGGGGTTTTCTGAGATTAAAAACAAAAAGGGAGTTGGATTTTATAGTGTAAAAAATGGAGTTCTCCCATAATATGGTGTTTGATTTACACTTTGTGCCATTTCATAAGCAAAAGTAAAAGGTAGAAGAAATTGCAGATAGGGGAAGAAAGTGGTGAAAAGGACAAGAAATGAGAGGAGAAAAAACCCAATAGTTGTAGAAATACCTAGTACAACCCTTGAGATTTTCTTGTGTAGTGTGGTTGAGCGTTCCCTGCTTTGTGGAGATTTCATCAGGAGAATTGGAGACAGAGAAACTAATATTACTGTTTTAGATGGTCATGAAATCCAAGATAATTTAGTGCTGATAACACTTTCTGTCATTTCTTCCAAAGGCCTCTCCTCCTGATGGGATAGTTGAGTCTGAACTAGAAGGTAAAGCTGCCCTTCCTAGATAACATCCTCTTTAGAGCTGCTTTCACATCTTGGTTTTTCAGACTATAGATGAGAGGGTTTAGCAGTGGTGTCACCACACTGTATTGTACAGAGAGCACTTGCTCCAAGACTGAGCCAGATGACGGAGTCATGTACCTGGAAGGGAATTGCACAAAGGAGTAAACTAAGATTTGGACAACAGTCACAATGATATTGACAACAAAGGATGCTCTACAAAGGAATCTTTAGAGCTGTGTCCTTTGTGGAAGTATTTAGCAATGACTATATGGTCAGTGAGAAGTCAATTATTTCTGTCTTTAAATTGTCTCCAAACATTAGAGAATTAATGCGAAAACTTATAGAAACTGTTCTGTAGGATATATCAAAGGCTGCAAGGTAGAATAGAACTAATAGCACTAATTTCATGACTTCATGCATGTTCTTTAAAACATTTTCCCATAATAGATGTGATGATAATGTGGAGTTTCCTTCCCTCTCTCCTACTACATATACAACTGCCCAGACATACTATTGCTGTTGTCTTGTGATGACTGCTCTTACAGCATTAAATATTAGTTCTGATGATGCTGCCACTTCTCCCAATATTTGTAGCTCTGGAAATTACCGTTAGAGAAATAGCTCATTATTTAAAAATGCTGAGCAGAGCAAACACTTGTTCTTTTCATTTTGGTAAAAAAATCATTCTTTCTTTGAAGCCAAAACTGAAATAATGAAAGATAAAAATATGTTTGTAAGATATGAGTCCAAAATAATGAGCTCAACTTTTGGGTTGCTGTTATGTATCATCAAGTTGGAACAGACTCATAGCTGACCCTCTAGCAGGTTTGCAGAGATAATGAATCACAAGGAAGGAGACTGACCATCTTTCTCCTGTGGAGCAGCTGCCGGATTAAAACTGTGTTCCTTTGGGTTGGCGGACCAAATCCTTACCAGTAAACCATCAGAGCTCCCTAAATGCTCTTTCACATAGAAACTATTTAAAGAGAAGCATTATAATAGATATTATAAGTAATTGTATATGTGTTTGTGTGTGCGCGCGCACACACACACACACACACACTTCTGTGCAATGACATCGTCATTGTTGGACTAAGTATAGACATTCCATAGAATACTCCTTGTGGGTTATAGTGTGTTTGGTAAAAACAGATATTAATTTTATTGTCATTCTTCATTATCTATTATACCCTTTATATCTTATTTGTGGGGTATATAGAATAAATTTTATTATCCTTTTATGGCATATGAAGGAAATGAGACAAAGAATTGAAGAGAATTGTTTGAACTAAGCCTCTGGCTGCTGAGCTCTCATATCAGGTCAGCTGTACTGGACCATTTCTTTTTCTATTCTCTTTAGCATTTTTTTATGTTGTTGGTTTATTTAATCCTTAATGTATGTTTTGTTTTATAACATTAATTACAATTGATCAATGCCGTTTATTACAATATCTCATCAAATCTTCACTTTAGCTTGCCTTTCCCTTCATCCAATCTATCCATTTGCTAATCTCTGTTCCCTTCTGTCTCCTCTAATAGCTGTCCTTGGCTACCCTCCACAGTTGTGTGTATCTCTGTGTAAACCTTTCCTTAGTTCCCCCTGCCATGTCAATTTGTCATGCATATCCTGTTTCAACATTGTTAATTAGAATATGGACAGTGTCAAATCTAGACAATTTCTTCTCATAATTGTTTCCACTTTCTGATATCTCTAAAAGTCATCTTTCTCTAATAGTTAAGATAATAATATGGAGAATTTATTTTCTTCCCCACAGATATGTATAAGAGGTGAGAAAAGTATGAAGTAATTTATGCAAATATATCTCCAGTCCACTTGAAGGAATAGAAATAAATACCTTCAGTTCATTTGTCAAGAGTACAGGCATTAATTATGCACTCTCTTAGTAAAGAAACTTACTTTAGGCATGTTTCCTGGAGGAATCAGTCTTTAGAAAAAGACATTATTCTTGTAAAGGGTAGTGAAAAAGAGGAAGATCTTTAATGAAATTGTCTTGACACAGTGACTGCAACAATGAGCTTGAATATGATGGAGACTGTGACAATGGTATAGGATAGCGCTAGGTCCCCATGCTGTTCACAGGGTCCTATGAGTCATCATCAACTTGACAGTATTCAACAGCAACAAACTCCTCATAAATAAATATTCTTTACCTAGCTCTGTTTAAGTCTGAATGACATTTTCCCAAGAATATGAAATTTGAGATTAATGAGAACTTAGTTCAAATGATAGCTTCCTTACTGGCTTCTTCTTGTGTGACCTTTGTAAAATTATGTCATTACTTCTGAATTTCAGCTTTATTATGTAAAGGAATCAATAATACTAATAATTACAAAGTTTCATCTCACATCCTTTAGACACATTGTTAGGAGAGGCTATTCTTTGGAAAGGGACATGCTTGGAAAGGGTAGACAGTCCGTGAAGGAGAGAAAGACCTTCAGTGAGATGAACTGATACAGTATCTGCAACAATGAGCTCAGATATGTGGGGATAAGAAGGATGGTACACGACAGGACAGGGTTCAGATCTGTTGTTCATAGAGTTGCTGTGAGTTGTGCTCAACTTGACAGCACTTAACAAGAACAACAAGTGTGATACATATTAAAATAGAATTTGACCATTTAAAGATGTTGATATATAATCCAAAATCAAACCCAACCCATTGCCACTGTGTTGTTTCTGATGCATAGTGATTCCATAGGATATAGCAGAACTGCTCCAGAGGATGTCCAATAATGATGCAAACTATTACACATAAAATCTTATTATTTATTAATAATAATAATAATAATACTGATAATTTATGAGTGGATACATGAGTAAATATAAATAGGTTGAACAGGTGTGGGATATCACATGGGAATATATTCATGAGTGTATAGGTTTAGCAGAGGATTTTCTCTATAAGTACTTGCATACACACTGCAAATATATCCAGACATATAGCAGAGCATACAGGGGAAAATGTCACGCAAACTTCTTGGCAAACTTTACAAAAACAGACAGTCTAATCTTTTTCCTACAGAGTGATGGTGGGTTTAATTAACTGAACTTTTAATTGACAATTGAATGTCATAACTACAATATCACCATATAATAGGTTCCTAGTAAATAGGTACCACAAAAGTATGCTCTGGAGGTTCCATATTCCACTGGAAAAGAAGAAGCATCTCTTTCAAGGATGATGTTTTATATTTCTGTCTAGCACTGCATACAAATCTACCAAATTTTGTGATTATTTTTAAAACTCTGATATCATAGGTTATCAAAGGAGAGAAAACTCCTTCCTTGCAATTAACTACCTCTGAAAACCTACCGAAGGGTCAGCTGTGGGTTGGTTCCAACTTGAAGGTACACCACCACCACAACAACAACAACTGCTACCTAGTGGCAAGAAGCTATACTGCAGTCTCAAAGTCATGCAGTTCAAATCCACCAGCTCCTTTGTGGGAGAAAGATGAACAGTCTTCCTGTGTGATAAACTACCTCTGAAAACCCACTGAGGGTCAGCTATGTATTGGTTCCAACTCCATGGTACACAATAAGTCCATTTTAGAGTAGACAAAGGATTCTTTAGCCACACATCTAGTTCAGAGTCCAGACTAGAATTCAAGCTTTCTAAATTCTAGCATAATGATTGTTTTTTATACAACTTGACAATGCTTCTATTCCAAAACCCAAAACCATGTAAGGAGAGACACCCTATATTTATAGTTAGGAGGTTAGTATGACATACCTGAAAAATCCTGAACCATAAAAGATGGTGATCACAAGCAAATGAGAAGAGCATGTGGAGAAGATCTTGCTTCGACCCTTGGCAGAGTTGACTCCCAGAGCAGTCATGATGATACGGATGTAGGAACCTAGCAATGGGATGAGGGTTCCCAGGCCCAGGACCACCATGGTGGTCAAGATACAGGCAATGCTTATGTAAGGGTCAGAACAGGTCAACATGAGCACTGGGGGAACTTCACAGGCAAAACTGTGGATGAGGTTGGGGCCACAGAAGTGCTGTTGAGCTAAGAGGAGGGTATTAATCAGGCTAGCAACCATTCCTATGACCCAGCATGCCACAACCAAGCTGGTACATATTTTCTTGTTCATAGCCACCACATACAACAATGGGTGGCACACAGCCTGGAACCGGTCATAGGCCATGACTGAGAGGAGGCAGGCTTCAGTGGCCCCAGAAAATAAGACCAAGGAGATCTGGGTGAAACATTCAAGGAAGGAAATGGTCTTCCACTTAGAAAAAATGTTCTCCAGGAGTTTCGGCACAATCGTTGAAGAATAGAAAGCATCCAGAAAGGAGAGATGACTTAGGAAGAAGTACATGGGGGTGTGGAGGGGAGGATTAGTACTGATCACCAGAATCATCATCAGATTTCCTGTTATGGTCAAGAGGTAAATCATTAGGAATAACCCAAAGAGTAATATCTGGGCCTGGGGTTTGTTGGATAGCCCCAAGAGAACAAACACAGTGACAGTAGTTATGTTGCTAATAGCCATAGAGACCTCTCCTCTTATAAAAATAGAAAAGAATACTCAAATGAGCACAGTTGGAGAAGAGTCATCATGAAGCATCAAGGCTGTCCCAGGGCTGAACTAGGACAGATGATGTAGTAGAGGCAGTCCTGTCATGCCACATCTCATAAACC
Source organism: Elephantulus edwardii (assembly GCF_000299155.1). Taxonomy (NCBI): domain Eukaryota; kingdom Metazoa; phylum Chordata; class Mammalia; order Macroscelidea; family Macroscelididae; genus Elephantulus; species Elephantulus edwardii. Next base: position 57,936 of record NW_006399815.1, read on the forward strand.
CTTTCCAGCTCAGAGGAGTAATCTATTGGCCAAGACGAGAAAGTGGGAAGGAAGAGCATATAGAGTAAGACCTAGAAATAAAAGAGACGAACAGAGATTATTCAAATGGGGGAATAGAAGGAAGGGAGTTGGGAGTAGACTTAGAGTAATGAGAAGGGTTGTTCTTCAGTCCTAAAAGGAACCAAATTTAAGCCATAAGAAAGTTGATTGACATCATAAAATGAACAATGAACTTCTGCTAACTCTCTGGTAACCAGACCATTGTATTTAATGAATGTTAAATTATTGATTGGTGTATTTATTGAGATGCTTGATGGTTTCTGTCAATGTATACTTATAAGTGACTTAATTCTAGGATCTTTAGTTATCTCATTAAATAAAAACCAGTATCAAAAAACCAGGTTATTTCTAAGTTCTGTCCCAATATAGTAACCTTAAATATGGACAAATGAGCTTTTTCTGTTGTTTTTGTTAGTTGTTACAGAGTCTGTTCCAACTCATACTGACCTAACTGCAACAGAATAAAAGAATGTCTGATCTTGTGCTATCCTCAACAATGTTGATAAGTTTGAACCCATTATTGGAGCCTTTGTGTTAACCCAAAACTTTGTTATTTACCACGTACTCACCATTAGAGAGCTCTGGTGGCTTAGTGGTAAGACATTTCTCTGCGAACACAAAGGCATGTGATTTGAATCCACCAGCTGCTTGTGGGAGAAAGATGGACAATCTCCTCCCTGACCTTTACAGCCTCCAAAAACCATTGGAGGGTCATCTATGAGTAGGTTCAGAATTGACAACTGTCAGTTTTGAGTTTTGATACTTTGCTTAGAAGTTATTCCAGGGCCTTTTTATTCCAGAGTTTCTGTGAATGAGTTTGTTCTGATCAGACAGCATATTACAACACATTCATTGTACTGACGGCAGGCAGAGCCTCTCTGCCTTTTCAAATCTACCAGCTTCTTTGCCAAAGAAAGGTGGACAATCTCTTCCCTGCCCTTTACAGCCTCCAAAAAACCACTGGAGGATGATCTATGAGTAGGTTCAGACTTGACAACAACCAGTTTGAATTTGAATTTTGATACTTGGCCAATCATGCTTCTTGGTTATCTTTAGTTCTAAATATAAAATCATTATTCCCTTTTGTGTCACAATAATTTGCTGACTTCGAGGAAGTCTGAGTTGAGAAAGCTTTATTCTGAAGTGAAGGCTGTACATGTAAGCCATTGTGAGACCATCTTAGTCCAGAGTTTCTTTGAATCTAGGATGTCTAAAGGATGTTATAGATGAAATCGCAAGACCTAACATGAGAGCTTGTATTTAACAGACAGAAGTCTGGAAAAATGAAACAGTTTTTAAGATTCATTTGTGAATCTCTCATTGCTTTTCAGTTGGGATTGATTCATAGCTTACCCACAAGTGAGTTTTCAGAGGCCATAAGTTGCTTGGGAGGAAGTTGCCCACATTTTTTCTTTGGAGTTGCTGGAGGATATGAAGAACCAGTGAAATGCCTGCCACGTTTAAGTTAGCAGTGTACCACCCTACAGATTGTTGTTGTTCTTGTTATGTGCTGTTGAGTCACTTGCGACTCATAGCGACCCTATGTACAACAGCCCTAAACTCCGCTCTGTCCTGTGCCAATCGCACTGTCTCTGACACTCCCATCCCAATTATCCCAGTCACTGAATCAATCCACCTCATAGAGGGCCTTCCTCTCTTGTGCTGCACTGTCCCTCCACCCTCCCAAGCATGATGTCCCTCTCCAAGGACCGGTCTCTCCTCACAACATGTCCAAAATATGTTAGACGGAGCCTCAGAATCCTTGCCTCCAAGGAGCCACCCGGTTTTACCCTTTCCAGGACAAATCTGTTTGTTTTCCTAGCAGTCCATGGTATTCTCAATACTCTTCTCCAGCCCTACAGATTACTTCACCAAAAATTCTAAATATGATACACAGATGAAGAACAATTTATTCTCTGGATTCTTAATAGTCCATTTGGATAAAACTAAATCATACTTGAACACATTCCTCTGAACACACAATACTAGGATATTAAAAGCCAATAAAGGGAGATGAGAAAAGATAGAATACATGGCTAAATGGAAGAGAGATCAGGACAGTTTAACATGAACATGTAGAAATGTCTAGAAGAGAGAAAGTGACAGTAACTACCTCTCCTTGATGACTAATTCAGAAGATTATAAATGAGGAACTGATCTCTTTAATGGCTTGTACACTCACAGGTTTCCAGAATGGATAATTTTAGGAGAAGGTGAACTTGAATGAGAATTTGTCTTCATCTGTTTGCTTTAACTAAAAGGTACCTTCAGGACAGATACCTGTGTGGCATCTTTTTTAATACTGGAGCAAAAGCCAAAGGTGGGTGAGGTTCTATGGTCTTCTCTTAGAGGACTCAAGGGTGGAACTGATGAACAAGGGAATATTCCTATAATCTTTCCAGCCAATGAGAAACCTTTACTCTACCTCCAAATAACAGTGACAAGGGGGACTTGATTTCACCTCTAGACTTTGGAGAGTGAAAGAGGCCCTTGGAGAGATTCTTAAGCAGGCAACTATAATGCAGAATGGGTTCTCTAGGGTCAACTACTTCTCCTTTGCATCATTCTTATTTCCATGGTTACATCATAGCATGTTCTACACTAATTTTTCAGATAAAAAGAACAAGTTTAAGGTTTCCTGCTTCTAAACTTAGACTTTCCTTCCTTTATATTTTGTTGTTTTAAATTTTAATTATGACTATAAAGTAAAAACACAGGTAAGATCTCTAGGAGTGAAGTGTGTCATTTCCCTGTTTGAGGGTGTTCCTTGAGACCAGGTAAGGTCAAGAGACCTGAAGGACTCCAGGGAATGCTTGGTCTACAGATATTAGAAGAAATAAGACTTTCCTTCACAACTGATATAAAGAGTGGGCTTTTCCCTAGACTGGGCACCCTGAATTTTGACTTCTAATCTCCTAAACACTAAAAGAATAAATTTCTTTTTGTTAAAAAAAAGATAAGAAAACTAAAAAATATTTTTTT
>NW_006399815.1:61077-64919 GCF_000299155.1 Elephantulus edwardii
ATTTTAATGAAAATTTACAGAGACTTTGGATTTCCATTTATTCATTGTTGCACTAAAAATAATTTTTATTATGAAAAATGTTTAAATGTGCAGAAGTATAAAGAATAGACCAATCATCTTTGTTGTTATTGTTGGTAGATGTCATTAACATAACAACTCATAATGACCCTATGAATAACAGCTTTGAACCTTGCCATAGCCGCTCCAACCTCACAATTTTTGCCATGCTTGAACCCATTTTTACTGTCATTATCCCAATCCATTTTGTGGAGGGGCTGCCTCTTTTTCTCTGACCCTTCACCTTTCCCAGCATGATATCTTTTCCAAAGACTGGCCCCTCCTGATAACATGCCCAAGGTATTATGGGAGAGGAAGTTTCACTAACCTTGCCTCTAAAGAGCATGCTGTTTGCCCTTCCTCCAAGACAGATTTGTTTGCTCTTTTCACAGTCCTTAGGATGTTCAAGAATCTTCAACACAACAACTCAAAGACATCAGTTTTTCTTCTGTCACCTTTATGAATTTTCCAAGTAATTTAAAAGACCATGGATTGGATTACATACACCTTAGTCTTCAAACTGACATCCTTGGTTTTTCACACTTTGGAGAGGTCCTTGACAACAGATTTTCCCAATTTAATATGTCTTTTGATCTCTTGGCTGCTGTTGCCATGAGTTTTGATACGGAACCAAGTAAAATGAAATTCTTGACAACTTCTCAATCTTTTCTCCACCAAGTCCTCTAGAACCAAAATTGTGAGTCCATTCCACTGAAATTTAAAAATCATCTTAAGAATAGGTTTGAAGCACTGAATACCAATGGTAAAAAACCAAATGAGTTGTGGGTTGAGAGAGCAAAAGTTCACGAAAAACAGAAGAGAAAGAAAAGACCAAAATGAATGTCAGAAGGGGCTCTGAAAATTGTACTAGAGCTTGAGAAGACAAAATAAAGGGAAGAGATGCTAAAATAAAATACCTACATAGAAGATTTCAAAGAACAACTTGGGCAGACAACGCAAATTATTATAACAGAATGTGCAAAGACCTAGAACAGGAGAATAAAAAAGGAAGAACTTGCTCATTATTTCTCAAGCTGAAGGAGCTGAAATACAAACCCCAGGCTGGTGCTGCAAAACTTACAGATACTATGGACAACATCTTGAATGGTTCATGAAATACCAAAAGAAGATAGAGCAAATGCACAGAGTCACCATACCAAAAAGAATTGACTGACACTCAAATATTTCAGAAAATATCATATGATCAAGAGCCAATGATAACAAAGGAAGAAACTTAAGCTGCACTGAAGTAGTTGGGGGGAAAAAACACAAACCAAAACCTAGGAATAGATGAAACGAAAATGTTTTAAATACAAATGGAGCCCTGGACATGCTCACCAGTCTATTCCAGGAAATTTGAAGGACAGCTGCCTGGTTGACTGACTAGAAGAGATCCATGATTTTTTCTTCCCCATTCACAATAAAGGTGATCCAACAGAATGTGGAAATTAACTAACAATATAATTAATACTATATGCAAGCAAAATGCTGCTGAGGCTCATTTAAAAATGGCTAGAACAGAACATAGAACAAGAGCTGCCATATGTTCTTCAAGCTGGATTTAGAAGAGATAAGGGAAGTTATTGCTAAATACCAGAAAATGTCTATTTGTGCTTTATTGACTATGCAAAGGTGTTTGGTTGTGTGGATCATAACAAATTATGACTAACATTGAGAAAAATGGGAATTCCGGAACACTTCATTTTCCTCATGCAAAATCTTTCCCTAGACCAAGAGGCTGTTGAGTGAACAGAATGAAGGAACACTACATGGTTTAAAATTAGGAAAGTTGTAAAAACAGAAAGATAATTAGTAAGATATGTATGGATATCCAAAGAGGAAAGGACAAGGGTCAAGAGGCTGAGGGTGGGGAGATAGGGAAATCATAGGGTTGTAGAATTTGGTGAGTGGAGGAAGGGGGTGAAAAATACCCAAGCAAAACAATATACATGAGTGAAAGACAATGTAAATGAATGGTTGTATGCAAACCATTAAAAACCCCAAAACAAACAAAAAAACAAATTAGGAAAGTTATGTGTTAGTATAGTACTCTTTCTCCATACCTATTTAATCTATATGCTGAACAAATTATTTGAGAAGCTGGACTCTGTGAAGAAAAGTGGGGCATCAAGTTTGGAGGAAGACTCATCAATAACCTTTGCTATACAGACGATACAACCGTACTTGCTGAAAGTGAGGAGAACTTGAAGCACTTGCTGCAGAAGTTTAAACACTGCAGCCTTCAATATGAATTGCATCTCAATGTCAAGAAAACAAAAATTCTTGCCCTTGGACTGATAAGTAAAATCATGATGAATGGAGAAAAGCTTGTGATTGTCAGTAATTACATCTTACTTGGGCCCATAATCAGAAATTTGGTACTAGAAATCAGGAGATCAGGAGATGTATTGCACTGGGAAAGTTTGTAGTCAGTGACCTTTCCAAGATACCTGTGAGCTGTGGTGTTGGAGAAGAGCAGTGGACGACCAAGAGAACAAACAGATATGTCTTGGAGAGGGTATAGCTGGGAGCACTTTGGAGGCAAGAATGGTGAGGATTTGCCTCACATACTTTGAGCATGTTGCTAGGAGGTGCTATTTCTAGGAGAGGGACATGATGTTGAAAAGGGTGGAGGGTCAGCAAGGGAGAGGAAGACCCTTAACTAGGTGGATTGTCACGGTGACTGCTTCAATGGGACTCTTGTGTGTCAAGAAGTTAGAGGATGGTGCAGGATAGAACATGGTTCAGAGCTTTTGTTCATAGGGTTGCTATTAGTCATATTTGACTCAGTGGCACCTAACAACAGCAATAATGATATCAATTTGAAGACTGAGGTGGACCTGATTCAGGCCATGGCCTTTTGGTTCAGGCCATGTACTCACTATGCATTTGAGAGCTGGACAATGAATAAGGATGACAGAATTGACGTCTTTGAGTTTTAGTGTTGGAGAAGAGTGCTGAAGATCCTATGGACTGCCAAAGAAACAGATATGTTTTGGAGAAGGTGCAGTCAGAGTGCTCCTTGGAGGCAAAAATGATGAAGCTTCACTTCTCATATTTTGGGCATGTTGCTAGGAGAGTATTCCTTGGAGAGGGACATCATGCTTGGGAATCTGGAGTGATGGAGAAAGAGGTAGATTGACGTGGTTACTGAAGCAGTGGGCTTGAGTGTGTCAGAGATTGTGAGGATGGCATGGGATAGGACAGGACAGTGTTCACAGGGTTGCTATGAGCAAAATTTGACCCAATGGCATCTAACAACAACAACAACATCATGTTGTTACCTATTGGTCCAGTGCTGAGGAGTTTTGTTTTCTTGATGTTTAGATGTAATCCTCACTGAAGGCTATAGTCTTTGATCTTCTGCAGAAAATGTTTCAAGTCCTTTTCACTTTCAACAAACAAGATTGCATCATCTGTGTAATGCAGGTTGTTTATAAGTCTTCCTCCAATCTTGATGCCACATTCTTCTTTGCTTAGTCTAGCTTCTAGAATTAATTTACTCAGTGTGTAGATTGAATAGGTATAGAGAAAGAATATAACCCTCACACCCACCCCACCCCTTCCCTGCTTTCAAACCATGCAGCGTTCTCTTGTTCTGTTTGGACAACTGTTTCTTGGTCTTGCAGATTTCACATGACTGCAATTACGTGTTCTGGGATTCTCATTCTTCTTAACGTTAGCCATAATCTGCTATGCTCTACACAGTTAAATTACTTTAGTTAATAAAATACAAGAAAACATCTTTCTCATGTTCTTTACTTTCTTTTTTTTTTTTTTTTTTT
>NW_006399815.1:65019-65957 GCF_000299155.1 Elephantulus edwardii
CTGCTATGCTCTACACAGTTAAATTACTTTAGTTAATAAAATACAAGAAAACATCTTTCTCATGTTCTTTACTTTCTTTTTTTTTTTTTTTTTTTTTTTTTTTTTTTTTTTTTTTTTTTTTTTTTTTTTTTTGGAACGCTTCTGTATCGTTCCAATTTTAGTATATGTGCTGCCGAAGCGAGCACTACTTTCAGCCAAGCTCAGCAATAATGGTCTCTTTTGCCATGGCCTCTTCTGAATCTAGCTTGAACTTCTGGAAGATTTATGATGATGTACTCTTTGGCCATTTAAAAGTTACCTTCAGCAAAATTACACTTCATATGATATTAGTGCTATTGTTTGATAATTTCCTTATTCTACTGAATTATCTTTTTTGGAAATAGTAACAAATATTAATTTCTTTCAGGCATTTGTACAGGTAGCTATCTTACAGATTTCTTGGTATAGACCAAAGAGCATGTCCAGGACTGTGTCTATTTGTTGAAACATGTCAATTAGTATTCCATCAATTTCTGGGGTCTTATTTTTTCCCAATGCCTTAAGGTATCTTGAACTTCTTTATCACAATTGGTTCTTGATCACAAGCTGCTCTCTGAAAGGGTTCTGTGTCAACCAACTCTTCACGGACGCATAACTATGAATTCTTTCCATCTTCTTTTGATGCTTCCAGGATCATTCAAGATTTTGTGCATTAAATCTGTCAGTATTGCAAATCAAGGCTTGAATTTGTTTTTCAGATCTTTCATCTTGAGAAATGCTGAGTGTATTCTTCCTTTTAGATTTTCTAACTCTAGCTCTTTGTCCATTTTGTTGTAATACTTTGCACCCTTGAATTGAGTACAATTCATGTTGATCTAATACAATAGAGAGTAAAACTGGGCTACGTGGAGTTTTGTTTTTGTTTTTTTTAATTATTATTAAATTTTATTAGTTTTAAT
>NW_006399815.1:66112-68895 GCF_000299155.1 Elephantulus edwardii
ATTCCCTATCACTCCTCCCTGAGAGAGACTTCACCCTGAGTCATAAGGAAAAGGGGATGGCGTATTCTCTTAGCTACTTCCTGCTGAAAAGGGATGTTGTGGGTTTCAGGGTGAAGAAGAGTTTGTTTGCTTTTTAAAATTTTATTCTTTTATTGATATTTTAATGAAAGTTACAGAAAACTTGGATTTCCATTAATTCAGTTTGCTCCCCACAGTTTGCTTTTATTTTTAAAAATTTTTTTATTGTTGCACAATTTCCTCCCTTTCCTTGTCCCCCAGTCCACTTTGGTATGTCCCCTTATTCTGGACTGTTGTCATGCAAATAATACCTAATCATTTATTCCTTTTAAAGAGTTCTTTCCCTTGTCTGTTTCAATGCAGTGCTCATTATTTATCCCCTCTTTTTTTAGTTTCCCTCCACCTCCCATGCCAGTCCTGTTTCGTAACAGTCGCATTATGCAATATTTGTCCTTTTGTAATGGAAATATTTCATTCAGCATAATGTCCTCCAGGGTCACCCATTTTGTATAAGATTTTATGAGTTTCTTGTTTTTCAGTGCTGTGTAGTATTCCATTGTGTGAATATACCACAGCCTCTTTATCCATTTGTTTGTTGATGTTCATAGAGTTTTTATAGCTCTGGTCTTTTAAAAACAAATATCCCAAGGCATCTTGATGTGGGTTCAAACCACCTGTCTTGCTATTTGTAGCTGCATGCTTAAAAGGTCGTGTCACCCAAGGAATGTTTAAAAAATTTTATTTTTGTGTATGTGTGTGTGTACCATCAAATTGGGTCTGTTGCAGGAGAGATTGCCCTTTCTTTGAGCCACGTACCTCTGGGATTGCAGTGTAGCTTCTTGCCACTAGAGCTCCCTCCAAGCAATGTTTTAAGAGTAAGCAGAAATATAAAGAATACTATAGTAATCCCTCTATATCCATTACATAGTTTAAATAAACATTAATTTATTGATTGTTACTTATCTTTGCAACATAGGATTTGGAAATGTAGTCTCAATATTAGGTTAGCAATCTGATATGATTGTTGTAGTATAATTGTTATACACTGGCGAGTTGCCTGCGACTCATAGTGACCCTATGTACAACAGCCCTAAACCTTGCTCTATTCTGTGTCAATCTTTTTGTCTCTGACACTCCTACACCCCATTACCCCAGTCACTGAATCAATCCATCTCATTGAGGGTCTTCCTCTCTTGCACTGTCACTCTAACCTCCCAAGCATGATGTTCCACCTTGCAACATGTTCAAATTATGTCAGATGAAGCTTCAGAAAACATGTAAATGTTTTATTATTGAAAGAGAAACAGTAAAGTTATATCATGGAGAACAACTAATTAGTCTTTGCTATTTGGTTTAGTGAGCTATTTCTTCCTTTAAAGCAACCATATAGAAGGAACCTAGACATTTCATTATTTTCTTTTCTTTCTTTTTAACAACTGAGCCAACTTTATTTAGCAACGCCAAAGAGGGTCTTAACTTGAATAAGCAAGAAGAGCTGACATTTCATTCTTGGCTATCTCTGGACTTAAGAGAAAATTTTTATTTTGTCTGATTCACTGAATGTCTTTTATAGAGATTTATTTTTATAAATAACAACAACAACAACATTGTTACACATTTTCTTCCCTCCTTCTCCCTTTCCCCAGTCCACTTTGCAATGCACCTCATGCTCTGGATTATTGTCATACATATTATACCTAATCATATATTCTTTTGGGGCCTCTCTTCCTCTCATCTGTTCCAATACAGTATTCATTATCTATCCACTCTTATTTCCCCCATAACCCCTCATATCAGTCATATTTCATAATAGGGGTGTTGTGTAGTAGTTTTTCGTTTTGTGACTGAGATATTTCACTCAGCATAATTTCCTCCAGGTACACTCATGTTGTGTAATGTTTTACACGTTCATTGTTTTTCACTGCTGTGTAGTATTCCATTGTGTGAATGTACCATAGTTTTTTCATTCATTTGTTGATGGTTACATCCATCTCCTTGCTATTGTAAATAACACAGCAGTAATAATGGGTGTGCAAATATCTGTTTGAGTCATCACTCAGTATACTGGGTATATTCCCAGTTGTGTAATTGCTAGGTCAAATGCTATTTCTATTTCCAACTTTTTGAGAACTCATCAGACTGCCTTCCACAGTGACTGTACCATTTTACACTCCCATCAGCAGTGAATAAGAGTTCCAACATCTCCACAACTTTACCAAACTCTGTTGTTTGCTGCCTTGGTGAACTTTACTTTTATTGTTTGGGTAAGATGATATCTCACAGTTGTTTCGATTTTCATTTCTTCAATAATTAGGTGAAATTTTTTCATGTGTTTGTTTGCCATCGAAATGACTTCTTTGGTGAAGTGTCTATTCATATCTTGTGTCCACTTTGTGACTGGATTGTTTACATTTTTCTTGTGGAGGTGTTGAAGTATTCTATACATTTTAGATAAATCCCTTATCAGACATGTCATTGACAAATACTTTTTACCAGTCTGTGGGTTTCCTTTTTACCTTGGTGGAGAAGGGTTTTTTTAAAAAAAATGTTTTAATTTATTTATTTTTCATTTCAATGAACATCTACAGAGACTTTGGAATTCCGTCCATTCATTGTTGCACCCTTCTTCCCGTCCCCCCCGCCCCGTTTGCTCCTCTCCCTGAAAAGCAAAAGAAAAACTCCCTCATCGGTACACAATCCCCCCCGCACCTCCCCCAATCCCACCCCAACCCCAAATATAATCCACTCTGCAACCCTCATTGCAT
>NW_006399815.1:75310-86513 GCF_000299155.1 Elephantulus edwardii
AAAAAAAAAAAAGAAAGTAAGGAGTTGAACAGAAGATTTCAAAGGGCAGCATGGCGAAGATAAAGTATAATGAAATGTGCAAAGAGCTAGAGTCAGAAAAATTAAAGGGGCTGAACTCGCTCAGCATTTCTTTCTTTATTTTAAATTTCAATTAAAATTTACAGAGACTTTGGATTTCCATTCATTCATTGTTCCACTTTTCTCCCCTCCAAATCCTTCCCCCCTAGTACACTAACCCTCTTGGAAAATAAAAAGACAAATTCTTTCATTGTTTTGCAACCCCTCCCCCCAGGTCCACTCCTCTATGCAGCCTTCGCTCTGGACTCCTGTCATGACAAAAATACCTAATCACAAATCCCTTTTATACAGTTTTCTCCCTTATATGTTTCAGTGCAGTATACATTATTGAACCCATCTTTCTCAATCTCCCCCCAACCCTGAGGTCAGTCCTGTTTTACAATAGTGGCACCATGCAGTATTTGTCCTTTTGTGACTGAGATACTTCATTCAGCATAATGTCCTCCAGGGTCGCCCATTTTGAATAAAATTGCATGAGTTCCTTGTTTTTCAATGCAGTGTAGTATTCCATTGTGTGAATATACCATAGCTTCTCTATCCATTTGTTTGTTGATAGGCACTTAGGTTGTTTTCTACTTCTTGCTATTTTCTATTACTCTGTGTCTTTGTTCACTACCTAAATGATTACAAATAGTATCCCAGTGTTCTTTTTACAGCTGCCTTCACATCATTGTTCTTTAGACTGTAGATGAGGGGATTCAGCATGGGAGTGATCACACTGTACTGCAGGGAGGCAAGCAAATCAAGGGAAGAACCAGAGGTGGGCATGAGATAGCGAACCAAACCTGAACCAAAGAACAGAAATACTGCAATGAGGTGAGAGGAACAGGTGTTGAAGGCTTTGTTCCTGCCTGTGGTGGAGCTGATGCCAAGAATGGTGGAGATTATACGAGCATAGGAGATGAAGATTGGGAGGGAGGTTCCAAACCCATGCAGTACAGTAACACAGATCAAGATATTGATATGAATTGAGACATCAGAGCAAGACAGAGGGAAAAGAGAAGGAAGCTCACAGACATAATGGTGTATAGTTTGGGCCTCACAGAAGTCCAGAGTAACAGCCAAAAGCACAATGACAGTTGAATTAATAGAGGCCAGGCCCCATGAGGTCAACACAAGCCTCACACAGAGCTGGTTGCTCATCATCTGACCATAGAGCAGTGGGTGGCAGATGGCAGCATAGCGATCATAGGCCATCATCGAGAGCAGAAAGGCTTCGGTCCCTGCAGTGATAAACACAAAGAAGACCTGAGCCAGGCAGCCTTCTACTGAGATGGTTTTCTTCTCAGACAGAAGGTCTTCCAGCAGCTTGGGCACAGTGACAGAGGAGAAGCAGAGATCCAAGAATGACAGATTACTCAGGAAGAAGTACATGGGTGTGTGGAGACGGGAATCAGTCCTGACCACAAACAACATCATTAGATTCCCCGTTAAGGTCAGAATGTAAATTACCAGGAAGAGCACAAAGAGCAGAGCCTCTAGGTGGGGCTCATCAGACAGGCCAGTGAAAATAAACTGAGTGACGGTGCTGTGGTTCTTCAAGGCCATTTTTGAAGACATTTCCTTGGAGTTAGGAAAAGCAATGAGATTTCCAGTGCTTGTTTCCTTCAAAGCATCACTTGATCTTCTTTTACATCCCTCCTTTCTCTGTCTGAACTTCTCAAGGCTGCCCCACTGGTACTCTACTGGTATCTCAGTGAGAATTTTAACTCTCATTTTTCAGTTGATCATCTTTGGTCATAATCTTCGCATGATTCAGGCAATGTATTTTTGTTCCTTAGGGATATACAGGAAGAACTACAGTTTACAGAATTAGAAGATACACAGTAATCTTGGATTACTTAAATTTTCCTGGTATTTTTTGCTTCTACTGAAATCTGTCTATAAATCATGTTGTTGTTTTCTACTATCGAGTTGGAACTGATCCATAGCTGACCCTCCAGTGGGTTCTCAGAGGCAGTTAAGCATGTGGGAGGAGATTCCCCATCCTTTTTCCATGGAGCAGCTGGTGGGATTCCAACTGCACGCCTTCAAGATTGTAGTGCAGCTTCTTGCCACTAGGCCACCAGAGCTAAAAACCATAAAAATCCTACTATTTATCTACAGTGATTTTGGAAAATTTTCTTTCCCTCCTTATTACAAAGCACACCACACCACACCACACCACACCACACCACACCACACCACACCACACCACACATGCACACACTGTAAAAAATGGTCCATAGGTTCCTTACCAAAATTGATTGTCCCTAATGCACAGAAGTTATAGCTCACAATGATTTTAGCACCTATGAAAATATTTTCACTTAATATTAGAAGAAAAACAAATATACTCAACTCAGGTATGTTTGTCTTTATAGCAAACATTCATGTATTACGAAGTAGTAAGTATATTTTTAATTTTGTTTATGGAAGAAAGGATCATAATGTGGCCCTGCTCTTTCCCTCATAAATAATTGTCATGTGCTGTTGAGTCAGAACTAATTCATAACTTGCTGTCCAACAGGTTTTTAGAAGCTGTACATAGCAAGAGAGATTCCCCATCTTTCTCCACTGGTACAGCAAGTGAATTCGAACCCTTTGCCTTTGAGTTGGCAGTACCACTCCAGTATATTGAATTTTAATAGGATTTTATCACATACACGGCAATTTCTTAATTATGGTCTTAACCAATCATTATGATAATTATGTGAGAATTGCCAGATCATTTTTATTCCCGACACAGAGGATTATAGCTTCATTTACCCATAAGATACTCATATGGATTTTGGAATGCCATTTTGACAAGAAGCAGGAAAAATGGAAAAGAAATTTTGTTTCTCCCTAATTTTTAGCCTTGAATCTGGGCTTGATTTTCAGTAATAAAGTCTGTTTCCTATCTTGACATTTAGAGTCCTTTCTCATCCACTCTTAAGTTACCTTCTATCTTTCAAGTGACTTCTGATAACAGACTAGCCTATTTGCTTCAATGTCTTTGCTCTTTTTCCCCACTTCAAATGTTCTGCTTCTTTGTTTCATTGATCCAAAATCTCACAGACTTTAGCTTGAATCTTTGGCTTGCTCAGATGGCTCCCTCATCTCCATTCATATCCTTGGTCTCCTGGCTCTCTGTTGTCTTTGTCTAGTCTGAATTCTGCTTCTTTTAAATTTATTGTTAAGTCTTCTTCAGACTGTGACCTCTTTGAGAATATGGACCATATTGAATCGGACTTTAATTAACAGTAACAATCAGAAATCAATATTCCCTGGCTTTGTTCTTGTGCAGTCTGGGTTACCTTTCTATCCCTTAAATTCTTCTTATAGCATTCTTGAAGCCTTCATAAAGCATCTCATGATACCTCAGATAGGATTTCTTCACTATTTCAAACACAGTCCCTTCCTTTCACTTCATTGCCTATGATAGCATTCAAGTAATTTAATATTTCCAGTAGCACTGGTGCCCAGGAGAATTAAAGAATAGAATTACTGCTGCGAGATTGTTGTTATGTGCCATCCAGATAACTAGAACTCATAGCAAGGTTATAGTTTGAGGATTAAAGTGTGCCAGATTTGGGTCATGGTCTTCTCGATCACTACTTACACACCTGAGAGCCAGATAGTGAATAATAATAATAATAATTGAAGTCCTTGAGTTGTGATACTCATGGACTCGCAAAAGAACAAATAGATATATCTTAGAGAAAGTAAAGCCAGAGTGCTCCTTGGACGCAAGGATGGTGAAGCTTCGTCTCGCATACTCTGGACTTGTTGCTAGGAGAGGCTGCTACTTGGAAAGAGACATTGTGCTAAGAAAGATGGAGGGACAGTAAAAGAAAGAGATCCTCAACCAGGTGGACTGACACAGTGACTGTTGTTGCAATGGGCTTGAGTGTGTCACAGATGATGAGGACGGCACAGGATAAGACAATGTTCAGATCTGTCATGAGTTGTACTCCACTCAATGACCTCTAACAACAACAACAATGGCAACATAGGAAGGTAGAAGAAACTAATGTTGAAGTTTTGATTCTGCCTGGAAGGGTGCTGATGCCCAGCATGGTGGTGACAATTCTGATTTAGGAGGTGAAATTGAGAGGGAAATTCCAAGCCCATGCAGGAAAGCAGATCAGATCAGAATAACCATATACATAGTCATATTTCTGTTATGTTTGGTCAGCAAATTGTCATATTGGCTACCCATGGTGGACAGGTGCTGCTGCGGCTGCTGCAGAATTTCAGGAGAGTTATTATCTACAGGGTATGTTATGTTATGGTTAATCTATTTATGTGCTCTCATTTTTGTGGAAAATATAGTACTTTGCTATCACATGAAGAAATTGCTCATGTTTGTGTTTTCGATACTTTATAATTTTATTGTCTCATGGTAACTAGAAGGGGGGAAAACCCTCCATACAAAGATAGTGAGTTTTTTCATTAACCTTCTGATCCTTTCTTTATTCTTAATCTTTTCTTGTATTTTCTAGCCCCAGGTATTAGTCCAAAAGACCAGGATAGTGGACAGTTTATACTATTTGTTGTTAGAGTCTGTCAAATTAATTTCGATTCAGTTATTCCACATGTCCCCATATAACTATCACACAGTATTTTCCAGTGCAGTCCTTACCTCTTTTCTCCCCTATTATTTATATAAGGCTGTATATATAAAGTTCTATAGTTATCCATAATGCCTCTGCAGTTAGGATATATAATCTTTATGGGAGTAGATAGCCAAGTATTTCTTCCATAGATGGATGCATTTAAAGCACTGACATTTGGGTTAGCAGGTTAGTGATTAACCATGATGCCACTGAGGCTCTGGTTATGTTCATATCATAAAAATGAACCAATCCCTTCCTGTTGGGTTAATTCTGATATGTAGCAACCATGGACACAGTAGAACTGCCTGCTTTATATGATTTTCAAGGTTGTGCATCGTTATGGAAACAGACCACCGCATATTTATTCCTTCTATAGAGTGGCTGGTGGTGTTAACAGTGACCCAAAGTTTAGCATATTTTTGAACCCTAATATATGGGGCTGTGTAGTAAGTTTGCTATCCATCTATCAGTTTGTTGTACTGTGATAACTTGAATGTTACTATGACGCTTGGAAATTATACCACCAGTATTTCAAACACCAGCAAGGTCACCTATAGTGGAAAGGTGTCAGTGAAGCTTCCAGACTAAGACCTGGAAGAAAATTATGTGGATATCTGCCTGTGAAAACTAGCTAATGAAAACTCTATGGAACACAGAGACAATTGACTTGTGTAGTCCTGGATATATATATTTTTTTTACATTGTCAAATCGGAACTGACCCATAGCTGACCCTCCAGTGGGTTTTCAGAGGCAGTTCATTGCATGGGAAGAGATTGCCCACCAATCTCCCATGGAGCAGCTGATGGCCTCAAACCATGTGCCTTCAGGATTTCAGCATAGCTTCTTGCCACTAGGCCACCAGAGCAATGAGCTGGATTGATTCGGTGACTGGGGTAATTAAGGTAGGTGTGTTAGAGTAAAGTTGGCACATGATAGAGCAGGTTTCAGGGCTGTTGTACATGGGGTTTCTATGAGTTGTAAGTAACTCAACGGCACATAACAATAACAGTAGTACTGGATGATCCTCCTATATTAGAAGGCACTAAAAATAGACAGTGGCTACGATAATGAACTTCAAATACCAGTAATTATGTAGATAGTGCAGGACTAGGTAACATTTTGTTATATTGTATATGGGTCATCATGAATCAATAATAACTTGATGGCAACTAACAACAACAATGCAGTAAGTTACTGTCTTTTCTGAAGACACTTGTTTGACTTGGGTGTTTTAAAATACTAATTTACCAGCAGTCCACAACTTGATTGCATGGTAGCCTGATGAACACACAAAATTTTTAAAATTAGGATCTCATGAGATGTCATCAAGTTTAAAAACACATTGCTATAGAGCTGAATTGACTAATACCTGGCCATTCATTGGTTCCCCCCCTCCACCTATGCACCTATGGATGGTCAGATATGAGTTGACTAAATCACATGGAAGGAGACTGCTCATCTTTCTTTTACTGAGACCTACTGGACTTGAATCACCAGAGAGGCAGAGACTTCAAGAGAACAGTTTATCTCCTTACCAACTATGCTGCCAGAGCTCCCTAACTCGCCAAGAGAAGATTAAATCCAATCCCTTAAAGAAACTCACAAGCTTAATTGCATGATAGAGACAAGTTCAAGTTACCTGTAAGCCTGGACAAGCAGGACAATGTTCACATATATGTGTCGGCAGGACTCCAACTTATAACCAGTAATGGAGAAGCTCCTTTTGAAAATTCTGCACGGATAAAAGGATAAATGTAATAACAAGCATTAATTTTACCTGAAACTATACAAGTAAAATAAAACAATAAACTGGAATCATTCTCTTCAAAGATTTGGATATTTCAAAGCATCTCTGAATATACCTGTCCTGAAAATTGCTTCTGTTCTTCTACTTTAACTCGTGAGGGACCAGATTTCAGTATCTGTAGGGGCTTCTATCTCCATACCTTTTCAATCTATATGCAGAACAGATTATCCAGGAGGCTGGGCTCTATGAGGAGAAATGTGGCATCAGGATTGGAGGTAGTAGATTCATCAACAATATGTGTTATGCAGGTGACATAACCCTGCTAGCTGAAACTGAGGAAGAACTGAAGCCCTTGTAGCCTTCAATATGGATTGAACCACAATAAAAAAAAACACGCCAAAAAACCAAAACAAACCAACAAAACCAACAAAGCTTCTCACCACTGGGCCTTTTGGCAGTATTGTGATGGATGGTGAAGAGAATGAGATTGTAAACAGCTTTAGTTTGCTTGGCTCCACAGTCAACACTCTTGACACCAGCAACCAGGAAATTAAAAGGTGTATTGCATTGGGAAAGTCTGCTATCAGAGACCTCTTCAAAGTACTGAAGAGCATGATGTCAAGTCTGAAGATTAAGGTGTGCCTGATACAGGCCATGGTCTTTGTAATCACTTGCTTTGCATCAGAGAGTTAGCCAGTGACTAGGGATAATGGAGAGTTGATGCCTTTGAGCTGTGGTGTTGGAAAAGAGTATTGAATATACTATAGACTGCTAGGAAAATGAACAAGTTCCTTCTGGAGAGGGTTAAACCAGGATGCTCCTTGGAGGCAAGCATTCTGAAGCTTCATCTGACATACTTTGGGCATTTTACAAGGAGGGACCAGTCCTAGGAGGGGATGTCATGCTTGGGATGGTGGAGGGACAGTGCAGGAGAGGAAGACCCTGATGAGATGGATTGATTCAGTGACTGGGTAATGGGGGTGGGTATGTCAGAGACAATAAGATTGGCACAGGATAGAACAGGGTTTAGGGCTGTTGTACATAGGGTTGCTATGAGTCACAGGTGACTTGATGGCACATAATAACAAAAACATTATTATTTTATACTGGTTTCCTTACAAAATTGGTATGCATTTTTTTTCCACACTGGATCTTTCCTCTTTATTTTACCCACCCTTCTCTCCACCCATCTTAATGTGCAAGCCTATGATTAAGCTTTCCCACCTCTCCCCGCCTATGCTCATGCCTCTGCTCTCCCCTCTGTTCCTTGGATCCTCATACTCATTCTACAATAATGGTCTTATACAGTATTTGTCTTTATGAGACTGAGCTAGTTAATTTAGCATCATGCTCTCCAGTCCCTCCCAAGTTAGGTAGTAATTTTCAAAATTATTGCTTCTGTGTACTGCGTAGTATTCTGTCATGTGAATGTATCATAATTTCTCAATCCATTCCATTCTGGTTGGACATATGGGCTATTTCCATGTTCTTACTATAGTGAACAATGCTGCAAGCTTTTATGCTAAAAACACTCTAACATTTTGAATTTTTTTTCTGTACTGTCTTACGTTTGCAGTTTGTGTGAAGGAAGGCAGTAGTTCTATATTTCCTGTGATTCTTAAAGTATCACAAATAAAGGAGTTTCCTTTTCTTCAGAGTTCCTAAACAACACCTCAAACTCAAACTGATTTCTAACTTCTACTTGACAATGAAAGACAAATATTTTTATTTATGTCCTAGATCAATTATGCATAAAAATGAATTAAACTTTTAGTCACTCTTCAGAATGACAGATACTTGTTTCACTTTATGTTGTTGTATAAAAGACTTGTATCAGATTTAGAGCAGAAGTGAGAGCAGAGCAAAGCTACAGCAGAAGAGCCCCTGAGATAGTGGAGAAGGGATCAAGAGGTAGATGGAGGATTTCACAAGTGTCTTGGATAAGCATCTGGGTCATAACATTTCCATTACAGATACTTCATATCCATTACATAGTCTGATCATTTGATTAATTTCTCCAACAAAGAGATGGATCAGATTATTGGCTATGCTCATGATTTTATGGATTTCAGGAAGTTCACCAACAGACATCTTTCTCATTTAGCTATCTCAGAGAAGACCTCAGATTTCCCCTTCAGGGAAAAAGCTAAAATGGAATGCCTGAAAGAGAGAACATTGTTGCTTTAAAATGAGATCCTTTTTGTGCCAAGCAAAGTGAATAACCCAAAATGTTTGTTTAAAAATATTTCTGGAATGAATAAAGGAATGAAAGGTGTGTATGGAAGGTCAGTGTGGCTAGATTGACTTGTAGGATCCTAGAGGTTGAAAGGAAGTATTCAGATCATAAACGCAAGGGGAAAGAATCTGAACTGAGAAGAGCATCTTCGGTAGAAAGAGAAGGAGACAAAATTTGGCTTCGTTTATGTGAAATTATCCTCAGAATTGTCCTCCCAGCTGTTCCCTCACAGAGCTGACACTGCCTCAGTGGTGAGTAGGTCTGTGAGTGGTTAGCTAAAAGAAAACCTTCACTGTAGTTCTCCTACTTATGGTTCTTTGCAAGGAAAGGCAGCAATAGCTTGGACTGTCTGATGTCTAGGTCTTATCTTACTTCATTTCAAGTCTTGGCTTTCAACAATTCTTTAGGATCCAGAAGCATGAGAGAATTTATGCCCTGGCTATAAGATGCCCCTGTTCCCTGTGTTATTCAGGGAAGGAAGACAAACATCTCTCAGAGCTATTTGAGTCAGCTGGGGGAATGGAGACTATTCCAACCATGCAACAAGATGATCTTCTGAGAAGCATTAATTTTTCCCCCCACCTTGAGGTTGAGAAAGAAGGATAGGTGGTGTAGGAGCCTCAGCTAGAAAGTGAATGGCAGGAGTGATGCAATGGTAGGGATTAGGTTTGGGAGCTGGGGAGAGAATGAACATCAGAACTAAGACTCATATAGAAGCTGTCAGTATGAAAAATAGCAGACTAGTCCAGTATCTAGAAGCACTTGAAATATTAAAAAATGGAGATTTTTCTTCTCAATTCCGTAGCCAATACGGGTGTCATGATGCAATGCAAATGAACGGAAAGATAAGAATAGTTTCTCTAAAGAAAGCCGTATTCTGAGTATCTGGCATATATTTCATTAAAAGTTTCTTACATGACTCCGGTCCAGTGACTTTCCATCTCTTGTTTATCTCTTCTTCATATTTGAAGATGATTATAAGAATTTTTCTTAAAGAAAGACATTTCTCCAATGGAACCAATCAGAGACGATCTGTACATAGTCAGTTGTGGACTGGTTCTGATACCCAGGAGAAGCTGAGGTCTTGCCCTGTATTCCCTGATGTCTCAGCCCTAATGATGAACTCTGGACTCACTAACTACACAGTTTCCAGTTAACTAGAATGCTAACCTTCATAAGAGACATCTGGGATTCTCTACTGCAGTGTTTTGCATTTCTGAATTAACTTTTTTAAATCTTACAAAACAAGTTTTCTGGGCTTATGTTGTTATTGGTGTGCTGTTATGTGTTACAGAGTTGCCTGTGACTCATAGCAACTCTATGTACATTAGCTCTGAACTGTTGCCCTATCCCTAGCAAATCTCATTGTCTCTAACTGATTTAATCCCAAAGGAGTAAAAAGTATATTCTATTAAAAAAATGACCATTTTCTTACGACCAGATGGAGCCCTTTAGGATATCTTAAGGAAGCCACGCTATGATACAACACTGAGGTTCAGTTTATTTTCTAGTGTATGTGAATTTTTCTTACATTCACAACAGGATTTCCTGGTTAATCTAGAGGCAAAAAAGAATTCTACCTTAGGGAAACAATCAGTCCTTGAAGTTTTGTTGTTGTTAGGTGCCATCAAATTGCTTTTAGCTTTCATTGATCTTACAAAAAACAGAAAGAAACACTGTCTGGTTCTGTGCCATTCTCACAATTTATGCTCAGTTTGAGTGCACTCTCTCAGCTGCTGTATCAATCCACCTTATTGAGGGTTTTCTTCTTTTTCACTCACCCTCTACCAAGCAAAAAAAAAGAAACCAAAAAAAAAAAAAAAAAAAAAAACAAAAACAAAAACCAAACACCCAAAACCCAAAAAACAAAAAAACACAAAAAATCAAAATCAAACAAAAAAAAAAAAACCTCAACCAAAACCAAACCCAAACAAACAACAAAAAACGACATAAAAACCACCACTAGTAAAATGTTTATGAGACTCCAAGGTGGGGGTAGAGGGGTGAGGATGGCTAAGAGGGAAATCACAGAGTCACACAATTTGGTAGGAGGAGGGAAGAGTAGGTAAAAGAAATGGGAAAGATTCAGCAGAGATCTGGAAAGTGTAATAGTGGGCATAGTTCACCAATGAAAATTTTATAAAGCAAAATTAATAGGAATAATTGTATGAAACACAATGTGAATAAAGGATAGTGTGAAACACAATATACATGAACTTTGTTTTAGCAAACAACATAAAAGAAAAATTTTAAAAAAGGAAGACAAAGATTCTAGGCTAATTGGCAGCACCATGATAGATAGAGAAGAGATTTAGATTGTTAACAATTTCAGTTTGCTCAGTTTCACAGTCAACACTCTTGGCACCAGAAGTCAGGAAATCAAAAGATAGATTGCACTAGGAAAATCTGTCAGGGAAAAGAGAATACAGAGCTGGAGCTAAGAAAAGCAATACCCTTCACAATAGCTAATCACAAGATTAAATATTTAGGAACAAATATAACTAGAAGCACAAAAGATCTATTCAAAGAAAATTACAAAACATTATTACAAGAAACAAAAA
>NW_006399815.1:88314-90800 GCF_000299155.1 Elephantulus edwardii
GGGGGGGGGTTTGTGGGGGGAGAAGGGTGCAAGAATGAATGAATGGAATTCCAAAATCTCTTCAGATGTTCATTGAAATGAAAAATAAACAAACTAAATTAATAAAAAAAATAATTTTAAAAAATCTGTCAGGGACCTCTATAGAGTGCTGAAGAGCAAGGATATTAGTCTAGAGACTGAGGTGTGCCTGATCCAGGCCTTGGCCTTCAGAATTACTTGCTGTGCATCAGAGAGCTGGATAATGACCAAAGATAACAGAAGAATTTTTACACATGTAATCAATACTCGCCTTGGAGCAAACTTTATATTTAGACATAATATCTGTGTTTATTTTATTTTGGCTGAAAGCAAAGAATGAAAAAAAAAAACCACCCTAAAGAATGCCAGAAAAATGTGTATTTATGCTTTATTGACTATGCAATGGCTTAATAACACATTGTGTATGGATCATAACAAATTATGGCTGACATTGAGACGAATGAGAATTCTAGAACCCTTGATTGTACTTGTGCAAAACCTATACCTAGACCAAGAAGCTGTTGTGCAAAAGGAACACGGGAACACTGCATGGCTTAAAATTAGGAAAGCTGTGCATCAGAGTTGTATTCTTTCTCCATAACTATTTAATCTGTATACTGAACAAATTTTCAAGAAACTGAACTCTATGAAGAAGAATGTGGCATTAAGATTAGAGGAAGATTCATCAATAACCTTTGTTATGTGAATGAAAAAGCCTTACTTAGGGTAGGGCAAGGTTTTAATTTGTTATTTTTAGTTGCCCAACCTTCTCTCATAGAACAGCTGCTGGCCTCAAATCATGTGCATTCAGGATAGCAGTACAGCTTCTTGCCATTTGGATAGAGAGTCCAAATTATTGAGAATTCTATTGTGCTACTGAACCAGTTCTGGAACCAACTATCTATATTATATAGTTATTTGTAACTGTGAGTTGAAATAGATCTCCTGACAGCCAACAATAATAACAAGAGCACATTCTTCACAAGTCTTATTTGTTTTTTGATTCCAAGGTCATTTGCTGCTTGACTAGGGTGGTTTGAAGGGTGTCTAAGGACTAGTATTAATGTTAATATTGAAAATAATTACTTTTATACAAAGTTCCATAACATGATACACTGACATTATTCTTTTCTTTAGCTTTGATTTATGATTATTAAGTACATTATATCTAGAGTTGCAGAAACAAAAACTAGTCTGGGGGAGAAATCTAACACCTCTTCTTCTTAGGTGTCATTGAGTTGAGTATGACTTGTAGCAACCCTGTGAACAACAGACTTGAATTCTGCCCTACCCTGAACCATCCTTATCACCTCTGACACACTTGAATCCAATATACAAAGTATGACATAATAGATGGATTGAATTTAATTTTGGTGGTGGTTATTGTTGTGTACTGTAGTCATAACCAACCCATAACTGACCCTCCAGCAGGCTTTCAGAGACAGTTAATTGAACGGTAGGGGATTGCTCAACTTTCTCTCATAGAGCAGCTGGTGCCCTCAAATCATGTGCATTCAGGATTGCAGCGTAGCTTCTTGCTACTGGAGAGAGAATCCAAATTATTGACAATTTTACTGTGCTACTGAATCAATTCTGGAACCGACTATCTTGTGATTTCTTATTAAGCCAATGTTAACATTCTTTTTTTGTATATATTTTTGTAAACATTATTTTCTCTTATGTGAGGATGAAAGCTGATTAATGGAAATACTCTCTATGAATGAAAATATATTTGATATTGAATTTGGTTGTTTTGTTTATATGACTTCTAAGTATTTATTGTTAAGCTTATTCTTTTTTGGTTTTTTTAATTATTATTAATTTTAATGAAAATTTACAGCAACTTTGGATTTCCATTCATTCATTGTTGCACTTTTCTGCTTGACCACCCTTCCCCCCCAGGACACTCTTCTCTTTGAAAAGTAAAAGAAAAATTCTTTCATTGATTCAGGCCCACTCCACTATGCAGCCTTTGTTCTGGACTCCTGTCATGACAATAATACCTAGTCACATATCCTTTTTAAACAGTTTTCTCCCTCATCTGTTTCAATGCAGTATACATTATTTATCCCATCTTTCTCAGTCTCCTCCCAACCCTGATGTCAGTCCTGTTCTAAAACAGTTGAACTATGCAGTATTTGTCCTTTTGTGACCCAGATATTTCACTCAGCATAATGTCCTCCAGGGTAACCCATTTTGAAGAATATTGCATGAGTTCCTTATTTTTCAATGTAGCATATTATTCCATTGTGTGAATAAACCACAGCTTCTCTATTCATTCGTTTATTGATGGGCACTTAGGTTGTTTCCAACTCCTTGCTATCGTGAACAAAGCCTCAATGAACATGGGTGTACATATATCTGTTTGGGTGGCAGTTATGGTCTCTTTGGGGTATATTCCCAGTAGTGGAATTGCTGGGTCAAATGGTATCTCTATTTGCAACTTTTTGCAAAAGCACCACACCACC
>NW_006399815.1:91110-93675 GCF_000299155.1 Elephantulus edwardii
CATGTCATTACCAAATACTTTTTCCCAGTCTGTGGCTTCCCTTTTTTGCCCTGTTGGAGAAGTTTTTGGGTGTGCATAGAGATTCGATTCTTAGAAGGTCTCATTCATTTATTTTATCTTCTGTTCGTAGATTTTTCAGGATACTTGGAAGACTGTTTATGTTGTGGATAAGGACTTCTAGAGTTTTTCTTTAATTTAATAAAGTTATTCTTTTCTTTAATGAAGTTTATAGTCGTTGGTTTTAGTGCTAGGTCCATGATCCACCTCGAGTTGGTTTTTGTATATGGTGTGAAGTGTCTTGAGTCTTGCAGAGACTTGCTTGAGTCTTTTGCAGAGAGTTTTCCAATTTTGCCAAAATGATTTGTTAAAAACGCTG
Organism: Elephantulus edwardii; assembly: GCF_000299155.1. Lineage (NCBI taxonomy): Eukaryota > Metazoa > Chordata > Mammalia > Macroscelidea > Macroscelididae > Elephantulus > Elephantulus edwardii. The sequence goes on from NW_006399815.1 coordinate 91,487, forward strand.
TCATTTCCCCACTTAACTGATTTCATTTCCTTGTAAAAAATCAGTTGACCATAGGTAGATGGGCTGATTTCCGGGTTCTCAATTTTATTCCATTGATCTGTGTGTCTATCATTGTACCAGTACCATGCTGTCTTAACCACCACAGCAGTGTAGTAGGATTTTAAATCAGGGAGTGTGATGCCTCCTACCTTTCATCTATTTTTAAGGAGTACTTTGTTTATTCGGAGCTTCTTGCCATTCCAAATGAAACTGGAGATTGCCTTTTCCATCTCCTTGAAGAATGGGATTGGTATTTGTATTGGGATTGCACTGAACATGTAAGTTGCCTTTGTCAGTATTGCCATTAAGTTTATTCTTAAAAATTTTATATTGAATAATACCAGAAATAACTCAACAAAATGATAGCAACAAAACTTTGCTTCTCAAGAATCACACTGAATGTAAATGGTTTAAATGCACCACTGAAGAGAAAAAAAGTAGCAGATTGGATAAAAAACCCCAAAATCCATCAATATGCTGTCTACAAAAGAGACACCTGAAAAATGAAGATAAAGAAGACTAAAAATAAAAGGATAGGGAAAAAATATAGAAAGCAAATGGAAACCAGAAAAAAGCAGGAGTGGCAACATTAATTTCTGGTAAAATAGCTTTCAATGCAAAAACCATCATAAAGGACAAGGAAGGTCACAACATAATGATTAAGGAGTCAATAGAACAAGAAGACATAGCAATAATAAATATCTATGCACCAAATGAAAGACCTGCAAAATATATAAAACAAACATTAACAAAACTGAACTATAGAAGTTGGAGACTTTACTACATCAATCACTCTCAAGAAATGATAGAACTTCCAGAGAGAAACTCCACAAAGATGCTGAACAATTTCACCACACAATAAACCAAATCAATCTCATAGATATTTATAGGCTAATGCACCCCCCAAAAGTACAGTATACCTTCTCCAATGTGCATGTAATGTTCCCCAGGATAGATCACATTTTAGGACACAAGGCAAGCATCAATAAATTCTAAAGTATAGAAATAATAAAAAGCATTTTCTCAGACCACAATGCTACAAAATTAGAAATTAATAACAAGAGGATAAAGAAGAAAAAAAAATTCATTTGGAGGCTGAACCACACCTTGCTTGAACACAAGTGGGTACTAGAAGAAATAAAAAATGAAATGAAAAAGTTTCTTGAAACAAATGACAATGAAAATGCAACTTACCAAACCTCTGGGAAACAACCAAAGCAGAATCTAGAGGTCAATTTATAGTAATAAGTAAACACACGTAAGGATAGGGAAAAAAATGACCATTGACTCTCTAACCCAACATCTCCAACAAATTGAAAAAGAACAGCAAGAAAACCCAACACCTTCAAAAAACCCTGAAATTATAAAAATTCCGGCAGAAATAAATGAAATAGAAAACAGAAAAGCAATTGAAACTATGAACAAAACCAGGAATTGATTCTTCAAAAATGTCAATAAAATCAGCAAATCACTAGCAAAACTAACAAAAGAAAAGAAGAAAAAGACACATAATCCAAATAAAAGATGAAATGAGCAGTATCACAATGGAACCAACTAAAATAAAAAGGCTCACAATGGAATATTACAAAAAAATATACTCCAACAAATATGAAAACCCAGATGAAATGGAAAAATACTTAGAAAATCACAACCTATCTAAACTAACCCAAACCGAAATGGAACACCTGAACAGACTCATTGTTGTTGTTGTTGTTATGTGCTGTCGAGTCAGTTGTGACTCATAGCAACCCTATGTACAACAGCCCTAAACTCTGCTCTGTCTTGTGCCAATCGCACTGTCTCTGATAACACCCTTCCCGATTACCCCAGTCACTGAGTCAATCCACCTCATAGAGGATCTTCCCCTCCTGCGCTGTCCCTCCACCCTCCCAAGCTAGATGTCCCTCTCCAAGGACTGGTCACTCCTTACAACATGTCCAAAGTATATTAGATGAAGCCTCAGAATCCTTGCCTCCACAGAGCAGCCTAGTTTAGCACTTTCCAGGATGAATCTGTTTGTTTTCTTAGCAGTCCATGGTACACTCAACACTCTTCTCCAGCACTACAGCTCAAAGGCATCAATTCTCCTTCTATCCTCCCTAGTCATTGACCAACTCTGACGCATAACAGGTGATTGCAAAGACCATGGC
>NW_006399815.1:94204-152477 GCF_000299155.1 Elephantulus edwardii
AGTGAACTAACTTAGTCCCATAAAGACAAATACTGTATAAGACCATTATTGTAGAAATAGATAACCAGTAAAATGTGTACAAGAATCCAAGGGGTTGGAGGGTAGTAGCAAGGAGTGAGGGATGGGTGTTGGGGGCTGTGTAATCATAGGGTTGCACATTTGATGGGTAGAGGGAAGGATGGGAAGAAGAAATGGGAAAGATCCAATGTGAAAAACAATGTATACAAACTTTGTAAGCAAACCAGTATAAAATAAAAATATTATTTAAAAAAATCTTAAAAAAAGGAGATAGGTTAAAAAAAAGAAAGTCTAGGATTGATATCAATTTGTGCTGTATGGCATGGAATATAGTTAGAATAATATAGAAACTCTGTATTGGTGAAAATCCCCTAAGCTTTCGATTGTAACACAAAAACTGCATTTTCCATATTCTAAGTGAGGGTCTGGAAAGCTATGTAGCTACAATCTCTGCTTAAAACAAGGACAAGCCAGCAGGAGTAGATAAATGAACATTCTTTGTAACCATGGAAGGGAGATAAAAGCTGTAACATCTAGAAAGGAACTAATCTGAATGCTACTGAAGCCAGCATAAACTCTTTTAAAGAGTAAAACTTTGTTCCAGTAAAAATAGAATAAAAGTTTAGCACATAATAGTTGTATGTTAAAAATTTCCGTTAACATGTTGTTACTGATTGCCTTAGAGTCAAGCACAACTCATAGCGACCCTATGGACAAAAGGCCTGAAGCCTTTCTGTAACTGTTGACTTTTATCAAAGTTCATTTAGTTTCCAGAGACATGTTTCTGTTCACATATGTTATGTATAAGTATGTTGTTGTGTACCATCAAGTAGGAACCGACACTTATGTGACCCTCCAGTGGGTTTTCAGAAGCAGTTAATCGCATGGGAGGAGATTTCCCATCCTTTTCCTGCGGAGCAGCTGGTGGCCTCCAACTGCTTGCCTTCAGGATTACAGCGCCCCTTCTTGCCACTAGGCCACTAGAACTCTCTTTTATTTTACTTTAAATATAAAAGTAACAATTACTAGGTAATAAATTTCTGTGAACATAATATATGTTTGTCATAAAATAACAAAAATATAATAGTCCTGTAACCTTGGATAACAAAAAAGAATTAATGAGAATTTTGCATAATGAGAAGTCTAACTGTCTAAATACCACCATTGTATCAGACATGAATAACAACCCAAGTCGACATGATAGAACTCACAGATGAAAACATGCAGACAGATGCATGTCTACATGAAATGGTCACAGATACAACACACAATGATGGCTACACACAAAACACATACAACACACAGATACACAAACACAAATGCAGATAGGCTCAGACACACAACAGAGACACAGATACAGACAAAGACATGGCTACACACACAGACAATAAAACCAAGTGACATAGTGATGGATGCATAATCAAGATCTGGTTGATGTCATGTCAATCTTTATTTTGGGTTTTCTTTAAACTATTGTTTGGATTGATTTCTTTTTTTCTTTCAATTTTCTTTATGGTTTGCATCTAGTCATTCATATACATTATGCTTCTTTCACTTACCATGTGTTTTATAAAATTATTCACATTTATACAATCATTTGTATTAATTTCATCCATGTACATTTTGTTTTATATAAACATTTATATACATCATGAGTTGCTCCATGGGTGGGAGAAGGATGAGTGATCTCCTCCCATATGATTACTTCCTCTGAAAAACCTTCTGGAGGGTTAGCTATGGGTCAGTTATAACTCGATGGTACTGAATAACAACACTGATCTATGACTTTCATCCCCCTGTCTCATCAAGTCTCTATTGCACCTTTGTTCACAACCTCTATTCACCCATTAATCTCTGCTGTCCAGGTAATTTTCTCTCTCTTCTTTAGTATCCTTTCTGCTCTTCCTCTTCCCCTTTTGAATAGTTACATATTTATGGATGTATATAATTCCTATTTGGTAATTATAATAATGGCAGTATTGTTCTTTTTAAAAAAATATTATTAATTTCAATGAAAATTTACAGAGACTTTGGGTTTCCATTAATTCATTGTTGCACTTTTCTCCCCTCTCAACCCTCCCCCCTAGGACCTACCCTTATGGAAAAGTAAAAGAAAAATTCTTTCATTATTTTACAAACCCTCCCACAGGTCCACTCCACTATGCAGCCTTCGCTCTGGACTCCTGACATGACAAAAATACCTAATAACATATCCCTTTTAAACAGTTTTCTCCCTCATCTGTTTCAATGCAGTATACATTATTGGACCCATCTTTCTCAGTCTCGTCCCAACCCCGATATCAGTCCTGTTCTACAACAGTGACACCATGCAGTATTTGTCCTCTTGTGACTGAGATACTTCACTCAGCATAATGTCCTCCAGAGTCACCCATTTTGAATAATATTGCATGAGTTCCTTGTTTTTCAGTGCACCATAGTATTCCATTGTGGAATATACCACAGCTTCTCTATCCATTCATTTCTTGATGGGCACTTAGGTTGTTTCTAACTCCTTGCTATTGTGGACAAAGCCTCAATAAACATGGGTGTGCATATATCTGCTTGGATGTCAACTATGGTCTCTTTGGGCTTTATTCCCAGTAGTGGAATTGCTGGGTCAAATGGTATCTCTATTTGCAACTTTTTGAGAAAGCACCATATTGCCTTCCACAGTGGTTGCAAGTAGTGTTGTTCTTATCTCAATTCTTCCCGAATTGACTCACCTTTGTCTTGGTCCTTACAGTATTCATTATCTACCCATTCTCCTTTTCTTCTCCCTCTCTCTCCAAACTCTTATTTTTTGCGGTACTGTCTTATGCAGTATTTGTCCTTTTGTGATTGAGAAATTTCACTCAATATAATGTCTTGTAGGCTCTCTCACATTGTTTTGTATTTTATGTATAATTTATTGTTATTTTGTGCTGCATAGTATTCTGTTGCGTAAATATATCATTGTTTCTCTGTCCATTCATTCACTGACATGAGTTTGCGTTTCTCTTTTTTCACTATTGTGAATAACACTATGATGAATACAAGTGTACACGCATCTGTTCATTTCTCAGTTCTGATTACTTTGGGGTATATTCTTAGTAGTAAAATAGCTGGGCCATATACTAAACTGCCTTCCAAAGGAGTTATACCATTTTACAATCCTACCAGTAGTGCTCTCTGATGCATAACAAGCATTTACAAAGACTGTGGCCTGGATCAGGCATACCTTAGTCTCTAGACTGACATCGTTGCTTTTCAGTACTCAAGAGAGGTCCCTGGCAGAAGACTTTCCCAATGAAATTAGTCTCTTGACTTCCTGGCTGCTGGTACTGAGAGAGAGTTGATTGTGGAGCCAAGCAAACTAAAGCTATTAACAATCTCGATCTCTTCACTATCCATCATGATGCTGCTAAATGGTCCAATGGTGAGAATCTTTGTTTTCTTGATGTTGAACTTCAATCCATATTGAAGGCTACAGTCCTTGATCTTCTGAAGCAAGTACTTCAGGTCCTCCTCAGTTTCAGCAAGCAGGGTTATGTCATCTGTATAACACAGATTGTTTATGAATCTTCCTCCAATCCTGATGCCATATTCCCCCTGTTATAGACCAGCTTCCTGGATGATCTGTTCTATATGATTTACATATAGATTGAAAAAGTATGAAGATGGAATACATCCCTGGTGAACAACCTTCCTGATTTTGAACCAAGCAGTATCTCCTTGCTCTGTTATGACAACTACCTCCTTGTCCAAGTATAGGTTTCACATAAGCACAATCAAATATTAGGGAATTCTCATTCTTCTCAGAGTCAGCCACAGTTTGCTGTGATCCACACAGTCAAATGCCTTTGCATAGTCAATGAAATTGCTTTCTATGCATCAGAGAGCTGGACAATGGCTAGGGATGATAGAAAGAGAATTGATGCCTTTGAACTCTGGTGCTGGAGAAGAGTTTTGAATATACCATGGACTGTCAGGAGAACAAACAGGTCTTTCCTAGAGAGGGTTATGCCAGCCTGCTCCTTGGAGGTAAGAATTCTGAGGCTTCGTCTGACAAACTTTGGACATGTTTCAAGGAGGGACCAGTCCTTGGAGAGGGACATGATGCTTGCAAGGGTGGAGGGACAGAGAAAGAGAGGGAGACCATTGATGAGATGGATTGATTCAGTGACTAAGACAAAGGGGATAGGTGTGTTGGAGACAATAAAATTGGCACAGGGTAGAGCAGGTTTTAGGGCTATTTTACACAGGGTCACTATGAGTTGCAAGCAACTCAATGGCGCATATCAACAACAACAACAACAACAACCAGTAGTGCATGGAAGTTCCAATCTCTCCACTGGTTTGATTTCTTGATTCTGTTTTCTGATAGGTTGTTGTTGTTGTTGTTAAGTACCGTCAAGTCACAGACGACTCATAGCGACCCTATGAAGGAGAGTCCTCCACGCTTGGGTGCCTTTCATCCTCTCTCCAGGTTCATAGGGTTTCCGGAGGCAAGCTATTATGGAAGTGGATGCCACTCCTCCTTCCAAGCTTGATTTAATCGGGGAGCTCCACCCCACTCTCTGTCCACATTGGGTAGCCAACCATTAACGCATTTGACAATCAATGTCACAGGGTTCAGCCTCACAGCAACCACAAGTGACTGCAGTATCACAACTTGTACACCAGGGCTATATGACCTAGAGGAATGTCTGATAGGTTACTCTGTGTTTTACTTAGTTTTTTTACTCTTTCCTTGCATTTGTTGTTATTAGTTACTTTAAGTTGATTCTGACTCATGATTGTCCATGGTGTTGAAAAGTGAAATGTTAAGGCTTTAAAATATGGAAACAGAATACCAGACCTGTCTGCAGGAGTACCTGAATGGGTATGAATTATCAACTTTTCAGCTAGTAGTGAAGCTCAGTCTATTGACTACTTCACCATCAGTACTTTATCATTTTAGTATGCTGTGTTAACATTTTTATAATATACTACGTGGGGTGTGGAAGCAGGAGTGGCATCCCCTTCCTAAACAACATGCCTTTGGAAACTCCATGAACTTTGATAAATAATGATAGTTATAGAAATTCATGGGGTTGCTGCGGGTTGTGCTCTACTTGATAGCAATCAACAACAACAACAACAACAACAACAACAGTTTTTACCATTTTGCTTACAGAATTTACTTGGCAATGGCTTTTAAAAATGCATTTATTTACTTTGGTTTGCTTACAAAGTTCATATATATTGTGTTTCACAGTATTATTCATTCACATTGTGTTTCATATAGTCATTCCCAAGGCATTATGTTTTGTAAAATCAGTCACTATTGAACTACACCTATCATTATCCTGTCTTTTCAGGTGCCCACTGGATCTTTCCCCTTTTTCTTTACCACCTCCTCCCCTGCCTCCATCATCAAATTGTGCAACCTTGTGATTTCACTCCTACTTATCTCTACCCCTCTGCTCCCATCCTTTCCCTCCTTGGGTTCTTATACGTGTTTAGATATCCTTCTGTTTTTACAATTATGGTCTTATGCAGTATTTGTCCGTATGAGACTGAGTTAGTTCACTCAGTGTAATGCTCTCCAGTCTCTCTCAAGTTATGTAGTATTTTTTTAAAATTGTTGCTTTTGAGTGCATAGAATTCCATCACATGGATGTACCACAATTTCTCAATCCATTCAGTTGAAGTTGGACATTTGGGCTGTTCATGTTCTGGTGATGGTGAACAATGCTGCTATAAACATTGGTGTATAAATCTGCGTTTGTGTCTCAGATCTAATTTTCTTGGGGCATATTCGTAGTAGTGGGATAGCCGGTTCATACGGAGTTTCTATGTTTAACTTTTTTTTTTAAATTTTATTTTATTTCATTATTTTTGTGTGTACCGTCAAATCAGATCTGACTGATACAGGAGGAGACGGCTCCTCCTTCTCCAGCAGAGCATCGGGTGGTTTCAAACCGTGTACCTCTGAGATTGCAGTGCAGCTTCTTGCCACTAGGCCACCAGAGCTCACCTTTTTGAGGAAACACCAAACTGCCTTCTAGAGTGGTTGCATCATTTTATAATCCCACCAACGATGTATGAGAGTTCCCACCTTTCCATTTCCTCTCCAACATTTATTACTTGCTGTCCTTCTAAACTTTGCCACGGCTCCTGGAGTGAGATGATATCTCATTGCGGTTTTGATTTGCATCTCTCGTATTGCCAATGATTTTGAGCATTTCTTCATATGTCTGTTGGCCATCTAAATATCTTCCCTTATGAAAAAATATTTTCATGTCTTTTGCCCATTTTGTAATTGGGTTGTCAGTATTTTTCTTGTGGAGGCCCAGGAGTATTCTGTGAACTTTTTTTATGGGACTCTTGTCTGAGATGATATTGCCAAATGTTTTTCCCAGTTGGTAGGTTTTCTTTTCACTCTGCTGGAAAAGTTTTTGATGAGCACAGGGATTTAATCTTTAGAAAGTCCCACTCATCAATTTTATCCTCTCCAGATTGTGCATTTCTGGCTGCATTTGTCAGCCTTTTCATACCATAGACTAGGCCTTCTAAATTTGTCTGAGTTTGTGGCTTTCCTCCCAGGTCTCTTTTGCACCTTGAGTTGATTTTTGTTTATGATGTGAGATGTGGATTCTGTTTCAGCTTTCTGTAGGTAGCAGTAGAGTTTTGCCAGAACCTTTGTTGAAGTGGCTGTCATTTTCCCCATTTGATGGGTTTTATTTCCTTGTTGAATATCAGCTGACCATAGATACTTATGTCTATTTCCGGGTTCTTAACTCAGTTCCATGTTTTTGCTCAATGTGCCTGTCATTGTACCAGTAGTACCATGCTGTTTTGTTTACTACTGCTGTGCAGTAGGTTTTGAGGTCAGGAAGTACTATGCCTCCCATTTAATTTGTGGGTTTTTTAGAAGTGCTTTGCTTATTTAGGGTTTCTTTGCTTTCTAAAGAAACTTGATAATTTCCCTTTGATCTTCTTGATAAATGAATTAGGTATCTGAATTGGGATTACATTGAACATGTAGATTGTTTTTTGTGAGATTATAATTTTCACTATATTGAGTCTTCCTATCCGTGAATAGGGAACATTTCCCCACTTATTTAGATATTTTATTATTTCTCAGAGAAATATTCTGTAGTTTTCCTTGTACAAGTCTTTTGTGTCTTTAGTCATGTTCATTCTCAAGTATCTCAATTTGTGGTTGGCTATTGTAAATGGCATTGCTTTCTTGGTTTCCTTGTCTGAGTTCTCCTTGTTACTGTAGAGGAAGCCCTCTGACTTTTGTATATTGATCTTGTATCCTGCCACCTGACTAAATTGTCCCACTAGCTCTAACAGTTTTTTTGGTTGGGTTCTTGGGGTTTTCTGTGTACACTATCTTGTCATCTGCATTTAGTGACAGTTTAGCCATCTCTTTGTTGATCTTGATGCCTCTTATTTCCTTCTCTTGTTGTATTGCCCTACCAAGTACTTCCAATACAATATTGAATAGAAGTAGTGAAAATGGCCATATCTGTGTGGTCCCTGTTTGCAAGGAAAATGCTTTTAGTTTTTCTCCACTGAGAATGATACTGGCTCTTGGCTTTGCATATATATTTTGAGGAAATTACTTCCTATTTGTATTTTTTTTTAAAGTATCTTAATCAGGAAGGGATGGCAACAACATCTTAAAAATTTTCAATTTAGGGAGCTCTGATGGCCTAGTGCTAAGAAGCTGCACTGTAATCCCAGAGGTACACAGTTCAAATATACCAGATGCCCTGCTTTAGACGGAGGGGAAATCTCTTCCTGTACCAGTCAGATCCGATTTGACAGTACACACACAAAAAATAATAAATTAAAAAAAAATTTCCAAATAGTTGCAGTTTGAAAATCTTTAATTGCTATTTAATTAATTTCTCTCTTGGTTTTCAGTTATTTCTTTCTGGACTCATTATAGATGTTGTGTCTCATAAAACAATCATCTCTGTAGCTTACTTTTATATTCTAATTACCTTATTGTCTCATTTACCTTGTTTATTTATTTTATTAAATTTTGTTAATTTTAATGAACATTTACAGAGATTTTGGGTTTCCATTCATTCATTGTTGCACTATTTTCTCTACCCTCCCTCTCCCTAGTTCGTTCCTCTTTTTCCCCCCCTTGAAAGTCTGTTTTAATTGTCCAATTGCCACTGTGCTTGTCAAAGTTACCTTGTTTTTATAAGGTGCCATAGACTATGATTCTTAGTGACTCTGTGAACAACAGATCTGAATCTTGCCCTATCTTGTACCATCTCACCATGTTTGATATATTTGAGCCCGTTGCTGCAGTCACCATATCAATCTATCTCTTTGAGGGGCCTTGTCTTTCACTGACCCTCTACATTTCTAAGCATTACTTCCCATTCCAAGGAATAGCCTTTTTCTAGCAACATGTTCAAAGTATGAGAGATGAAGCCTTCAAAGGGCACTCTGGCTAGCAACATGTTCAAAGTTTGAGAGATGAAGCCTTCAAAGGGCACTCTGGCTGCACCTTTCTCAGGACATACCTGTTTGTTTCTTTGGCAGACCATGGGATATTTAGTACTTTTCTACAACACCACAACTCACATGTACAAATTCTACTTTTGTCAGTCTTGTTAATTGTTCTACTCTCATTGACCAGCTCTCAGATTCCTAAAAAGTGATTGAAAATACCATGATCTGAATCAGACATAACTTAGTCTTCAAACTGACATCATTGTTCTTCAGCATTTTGGAGAGATCCCTGACAGTGGCCTTGCCCAAAGCAATATATCTGCTTATCTTGTGATTGCTGGTACCAAGGATATTGATTGCAGATCCAAGTAAGATGAAATCATTGATAGCCTCAATCCTTTCTCCGTCTATCATTATGTTGCCTACTGTCCCAGTGGTAAAGATGTTTGTTTTCTTGATGTTGAGATGAAATCTGATATATTTTTTGTTATTTGAAGGAAAATTGTCTTCACAATCTCTTCCAATCAACAGACCAAAATTTTCCAAATAGATGATCAAAATCAAGAGCTCTTAGGTTGAAATAATTAAGTGTTCTGGAATTATCATTGTTCTCAATGTTAGCCATAATTAATTTGTTATGATTCACACAGTCAGATGCCTTTGTCTAGTGAATAAAACACAAATATACACCCTGGTATTCTCTGCTTTCAGCCAGGATCGATCTGACATCAGCAATGGTATCCCTGGTGCCATGGTACCTTCTAAAACCAGCAGATGTTAAAAAATCTCTATGAACAGAGGAACATAGGTAGTTATATACTGTATTAGATGTAGAGTCCAGATAGGAAGTCATTAAAAATGAGCAGAAATGTTTGCAAACAGCCATTAATAATTAGAACGTGGAATGTACAAAGTATGAATACAGGAAAAATGGAAATTATAAAAAAATATAACAGAATATATGAAAATTGACATTTTAGGTGTTTGTGAACTGAGACTGACAAGTGAGGGCTACTTTGAATCAGACAACTACATGATCTACTATGCTGGGAATGAAAAACTGATGAAAAATGGTGTTGCTTTCATAGTTAAAAAGGCAAGAGCCATCCTGATGTACAATACTGTGAGTGATAGGATACTATCCATACTCATACGAGGAAGATCTGTTAATATGACTATTATTCAAATATATTCACCAACAACTAAAGCCAAAGAAGAGGAGATTGAGGGTTTGTATCAAGTTTTGCAGTCTGAAATGAACCAAATCTGCAATCAAGAAGCATTAATACTTATTTGCAACTGGAAAATAAAATGTGGAAACAACTAGGTTAAAACAGAAAGCAAAGACTTGGTGACAGAAATGAGTCTGGAGATCCAATCATCAAATTTTGTGTGCTCAATGTTTTATTTACTCATAGAAAATATCTTTCTTTTTTTCTATAATTATATTTTATTAATTTTCATAAACATTTACAGAGATTTTGGGTTTCCATTCATTCATTGTTGCACTATTCTCTCTACCCTCCTCCCAGTTTGTTCTTGTCCAAATGCCACAGTGCTTGTCAAAGCCAGTTCTGATTAATCTTCTTTGTCAGTGTGTCCTTTGCCATTCCCTATCACTCCTCCCTGAGAGAGACTTCACCCTGAGTCATAAGGAAAAGGGGATGGCGTATTCTCTTAGCTACTTCCTGCTGAAAAGGGACGCTGTGGGTTTCAGGGTGAAGATCTTCTCTCACTACTCTAAAGGGCCCCTTTGGCAGTAGGAAACACATAGACTATTATGGAGATTGATTTTGGAATTTAGATGCACTCTTATTGATTGTGCTTGGCCGTACATGTTCATATCCTTGAAGATGTATCATGGGGGTGTTGCAACCTGGATTTTGGTTTTTTATCCAATCTGCTACTCTTTTTCTCTTCAGTGGTGCATTTAATCCAGTCACATTCAGTGTAATTGTTGAGAGGTACAGTTTTATTGCTGTCATTTTGTGCAATTCTTTTTGGTGTTGTTGCTAGTTACTTTGGTCCATCCTGTTTTCTGTGGCATCTCTGTTTCCAGGACGTCTCTCAGTGTTTCCTCTATGGTTGGTCTTGTTTTTATGAACTCCTTTAGGTTTTGTATTTCTGGGAATATTTTAATCTCTCCTTTGTACTTGATGGACAGTTTTGCAGGATACAGTATTCTTGGTTGAAAGTTGTGTTCTTTAAGTGTTCGATAAATGCCATCCCACTCTCTTCTTGATCGCATGGTTTCCGCTGAGAAATCAGCAGTTAATCTTATCTGTTCTCCCTTATAGGTCACTCTTTGTTTCTCTCTCGTTGCTTTTAGTATTCTCTCCTTGTCTTTAGCTCTAGCAAATTTGACAATGATTTGCCTTGGTGTTTTTCTTTTAGGGTCTATTTTCAGTGCCTTTACTTGCTTCTTCCCGTTCTGGGATTCCTATGATGTGGATGTTATTTCTTTTAATGGTATCCCACATTATTCTCAAGCTTTCTTTTGTTTCCTTCTTTTTGAATTCTGCTTTTTTCTCAGTCAGATCTGTGGTGACAATTCTATCTTCTATTTCACTGATTCTGTTTTCCACCCCTTCTCCTCTATTCGTATGTCCCTCCATCATGTTGACAGCATCAGAAACCTTAGATTTCAAATTCTGGATCACAGTTTCTTGTTTTTCCAATGCCTCTAATGCTTCATTTGTTTTCTCTGCTTTATTTTGGATTTTTTTTTAAGCTCCTGTTAAGTTTCTTTTGAGTTGACCTATCCTTTGGTGAAAGTGATGTGTCTAAATCTCCTACCACTATTGTGGAACTGTCTATTTCTTTCTTGTTTTATGTATTTAGCAGGTTTATAATTTGGTGCATAGATGTTGACCAATGTTATGTATTCTTGATCTACTGTGCCCTAAATTACTATATAGTGCCTTTCCTTTCTCTTTTATGGGGATTTTCATTCTGAAGTCTATTTTATCAGAGATTAATATTGCCACGCCTGCCTTTGTGTGGATGCTATTTGCTTGGTATATTCTTTCCAGTTTTTATTTTGAGTCTATCTTTCTCTTTGCTTATTAGATGTGTCTCTTGTAGACAACATATTGATGGGCTTTGGCTTCTTAACCATTCTGCTACTCTTTTTCTCTTGATTGGTGCATTTAGCCCATTCATATTAAGTGTGATTATTGACAAGCTGAGATTTATTGTTAACATTTTTCTGTTTTGCTTTTTTTGTTGTTTCTTGTTACTATGGTCCATCTACTTTCCTTTGGTGTCACTGTGTGAAGGACTTCCCTTACAACTTCTTGTAGATTTGAGTTTCCAGAGGCAGTTAATTGCACAGGAGGAGATTGCCCATCCTTCTCCCAGAGAGTAGCTGTTGGATTTGAACCATGTGCCACTGGGACTACAGTGCAGCTTCTTGCCCTTAGGCCACAAGCGCATTAGGAACAGGCTTGGGCTGGTTTAGAGAGAGGGTCTTATGATCAATAATATGACTAGTGAGTCTTTGCAGCTGGAAATTAGAGATGCTAGTGAGAAATTATGGAAATTAGGCTGTCACAACCTGGTGCTTTACTCCAATTCAAACTAAATGGAAAATATGGTTTGGAGGCAAGATTACAATAGTCCCTCCAGAAATTCTAATAGCGCCCAATGGGACAGTGAAGCTATATCTACAGACACAGTCACTAAGCGAGATCAATGTTATCTGCAAACTTATACTTTGCTTTACCCAGGGCTTCTCTGTTTTATAACCAGTTCTTCATTTTCAACCCTGGGATTGTTTGTTGTGTCTCTCTGATAGCATAGAAATTGTATGATGAATTGTGGATTCACTCGGCTTGAGGCTTTGATGTCCCCCACTTCCCTTTATTGCCACTAGTATGAAGGCTAAGAGTAATCTTACAGAAGCATAAACTGGATATTTTTAAATGCCATAAAATGAAACAGGAGAGCTAGAATTCTTTTTTTTTTATTTTTTATTTTATTTATTTTAATTTTTTTTTTTATTTTTGTGTGTGTGTGTACCGTCAAATCAGATCTCACTGGTACAGGAGGAGATCGTCCCTCCTTCCCCGGCAGAGCATCTGGTGGATTCAAACTGTGCGCCTCTGGGATTGAGACCTAGAATTCTTGAAGGTAGCAGGCAGTGAGACAGAGGCAGGAACAGTTGCTGAGAGACAATGGAGTATTATGCCATGTGCATAAACGGTGCTCACAGTGACCCTGAATACTAATCAACGGAGAGAGTCCAGCACCAAATCCCTGATGTGAGATTACCAGATTAGTGAGTTAGAAACTTATTGGGAGTCATCACTGCCAGCAGAGAATTGCAAAACTGCTGGTAAAAACAATAATGATTTCAGGGGTGGACTGAGAAAAAAACAGTATCTTTGTAAGATTCTGAAATCTTTGTAGGAATAAAGCTGGAAATGACTCCATCATACCTCTCAGTCTGATTTGCTGACCATCTTTCTGCCCTTATTCCTTCATTTCCTCCAGTTATGAATTATTACTAAAACAATTATGGGGGGGAAAAGTTCTTGTAGATTTTTTTGGTTTTGTTTTCTTCACAAATTCCTTAAGTTCTTTCTTTTTCTGTAAAGAATGTGATTTCTCCTAATATTTGATGGAAAGCTTTGCTGGGTACAGGATCCTTGCTTGGCAATTGTTTTCTTTCAATGTTCTTTATATGCCATCCCACTGTCTTCTTGCTTGCATGGTTTCTGCTGAAAAATCAGACCTTAATCTAATTGCTTTTCCTTTGTAGGTGGCTCTTTGTTTTTCTTGTGCTGTTTTCAGTATTCTATCCTTCTCTTTTATTTTGGAGAATTTGACTATGATATATCTTCATTTTGGGTTCTAGTCTATTTGGTATTTGCTGAGCTTTCTGAATGTGGATTTCTCTGTTCTTCATAATACCTGAAAAGTTTTCTTCTAGTACCTCCTTCACAATTTTCTCAGTGACTTCCCTATCCTTCTCATATTTTGGAATTTCAACCATCCATTGTTATTCCTTTTGATGTTATCCCACATGATTGTAATATTTTCTTCATATTCTTCATGTCTCATCTCTGATTTTTCTTTGAGTATGTTTCCACTGAGGTTCTGGTCTTTCAGCTCACTGACTCTCTGCTCCATCTCTTCTATTCTACTGTTTTGTCCTTCAAGTATGTTGGATACTTATGCTATTTCAGTCTTAATATTCTGGATTGCATTTTCATGCCTTTCTGTTATTTCTAATATTATGTTGGCAGTACTCTATATTGTGATGATTTTTTTAAGTTCTTATTTCTTCTGTAGCTGTTCAAATAATTCTTCCTCAATATATAATTTTTTCTGGTTCTCTACCTCTTGGTTATTCCCTTTATTTTTTTACTTCCATTGTTTGTTTCTGCCATCATTTATATTTTCATTTGTAGCTGTTCTAATGTCTCTATATTAACATATATAATCTGCCTTCTTGACTCTGGGATATTCATGAGGTCTCTGATATTATCTGCTTTTTTTTGAGAAGGCTTAATTTGTTTTTTTTTCACAGTATTTGAAGCTGCCTTATGCTTTCTTGACATTATATGAAGTTCTTCTTGATAAATGTTAGGTCATTTCTACTGTGTCTGTGAAAATTGTTGGTGGTTCTTGGATTTGTAATGTTACTAATTAGTTGCCAAGTTAAAATATTCACTCTACTGTAAGTCCTTTCTGGGAAATTTTGCCTTTCCTAAAGTCCTTGATGTTCTTTCTGTTCTGCACTGCAGCCCTATAGAAATCTCACCTTGATGTAGTCCCCTGACACCAACTCTATAGGTTTCATTCATCAGTGAAGTGACTGAGTAGTGTGAGACCAGCTGCTCTTCTCAAGCAGTTTCGTCTCTGGCGTGGTACAAGATTATAGATCAGGGCTGCTAGCTCAAGCAGCTTGTTTGCAGGGAGTTTCAAGTCAGCTTCCTTTCTCTCTCCCAGAGAACTATGAATATTCTTTTCTCTGCTTAAAATTCTGTATACTAAAGTCTTTTGTCCCACTTGGCCCAGAGAATGGGCCTGCAACCTCAAAGGCAAGGACTCCCAGATAGAGGGAATTATAACCCCAGGGATGCCTCAGGTCTGTCTCCCCACAAGCAATGGGGAGTGCTTGCTCTAGGCACACAGCCTCCCCTCCCCTCACCCTTTCTCCCGCAGGTTAATGTTCTCCTTTGGCTCTGGTGTGGTGGATGAGCAGGATGGCTCCCTCAGGCAGCTTGCTGGTAGAGACTTGCAGGTCAACCCTCTGTTGCAGAAAGCTAAGAAAATTCTTTCCTCTGCTTTGAGTTCTGTATACTAAAGTCTCTTGTCCTGCTTGGCCTCTGGGATGGCCCCACAGCCATGGAGGCAAAGACTCCAGATGGAGGGACCTATAACCTCAGGTATGCCAGTTCTGTTTCTTCCTAAGCAATCCATAGGCATTTCTTGACTTTCAGCTTTGAAAAAACAGCTTCCTGGGCTCTTTTCTAGGTAGTTGTTGTGTTGGTTTGAATTGCCAACCTTTATATTAGCAAACTTGCTTGTGATCCATCCAGACTTATAATTTCATAATGACCACATATTTCAAACACCCGTGATAAGATATATGAAAATGAAATTATTTCTTCCCCAATTTCCTAAAAATCTTCCTGTACTTCATGTAGGCTAAATTAAAAACAACCATGGCTGTGGAGGTGGAAACTCCACATGGTAGCTGACCTTACAGGGAGTTTTCAGGGGCTGTAGATTGCACAGGAGAAGACTGCCCATCTTTCTGCCCTAGATACTTTGGTGGATTCTAATAATAATCTAAGTGCAACCTTTGGTTTAGCAACACAACTCTCTAATCGGTCATGCCAAAAAAAGAATATTGGAATGAGCTAAATTCATCTCTTACCTTAGAATGGTGACATTCTCCTTCATGTTCCAAATTCCAAGTAAAAGAATAACAAAGTTTTTGGTATCACCCAAGTCATTCAGTTGATAGTTGCTCTGTCCAAAAATTTCAGTGCTTTTGTCTGTTTGCATAAGTTTCCCCAACAAAGTTTATACTTCTCTGTGGATCTTAAGCCCATTCTTTTCTTTCAATGATTCAAAATTTTTTTTTTGCCAAATCTTATGGCTTTCTATGCCTTTCTTTCCATTTATTTTAAAAATAATTTAATATATATCTACGTCTTAACCCAATATGAATGAAATAGTACCAATAAAATTATGACGAAACAAAACTTTTAAGTGAGATGTCTATGTTTCACTGATCACCTCTGAGTAGGACTTAGTCTAAACTATGATCTGATTCTAACCTTAAGATACCTTGTGTCTTTCTGAGTTACTTTTCTGAGTTTTCTGAGGTACTTTTCAGTACCTAAGATGTTGATTTGGCACTGTGAAAGTTCGATTGTCAATTCACTAGGTATTGAGAACTCTAGTTTTTTTCTCCTTCCTGTTTCTCTATGCAGTTTTCTATCTGTGCCATGGCAAACATTTCACCAATGTTCTTTTCACAGCAGCCTTCACATCCTTATTTTTCAGGCTGTAGATCAGAGGATTTACTAGAGGAGTGACCACACCATATTGAATAGAGAAGATCAACTCCAAAGGGGAGCCTGATGTTGGCATGAGATAGCGAAGTGAAGCAGATCCATAGAAGAAGCTCACTGCAGTGAGATGGGAGAAGCAAGTGGAGAAGGCCTTGCTTCTGCCAGCGTTGGAGCTGATACTCAGGATGGTGGAGACAATGCGGGTGTAGGAGAATACAATCAGGAAGAACGTACCAAAACCATGCAAAAGTACAGAGATGCCGAGGACAATGATGTTATTGGACACATCAGAGCATGACAAAGAGAAGAAAGAGGGCAGCTCACAGCTATAGTGGGGGATTGTATTGGCTTCACAGAAATTCAGTTTCATAACTGGTGGAATGTTGATAACTGCATCCAAAAACCCTACACTCCATGAAACACATAGCAATTTTTCACACAACTGGTGGCTCATCATCTGGTTATATAACAAAGGGTAACAGATGGCAGTGTAACGATCATAGGCCATGACAGTGAGTAGGATGATTTCTGTTCCTCCAATATCGAACAAAAAGAAAGCCTGAGTCAGGCAGCCCTCAAGTGAGATGGTTTTCCTTTTAGACAGCAAGTTCTCCAGAAGCTTGGGCAAAGTGACTGAAGAGAAACAAAGGTCCAGAAAAGAGAGATGACTTAGGAAGAAATACATGGGTGTGTGGAGTTGAGAATCAACCCTGATCACAAACAGCATCATAAAATTCCCCATCAGAGTCATGAAGTAAATTCCTAGGAAGAGCACAAAGAGCAGAGCTTGGACTTGGGTATCAGCAGACAGACCAAGGAGGATGAACTGTGTGATGGTGCTGTGGTTCCTCAAAGCCATTTAGAGAGGATGTTCTCTAGAAATAAGTATAGGGAAACACCTGAAAGCTCTGTGACTATACCAACAACTATAGCAAGAACTGCAATTTTTATGTATCTATGTTGAATGACTTGATTTTATGTATGCCCTCACTGTCTGTCTAGAGTCCTTCCCTATTAGTGGTCTACTTCAAACTCACTATGCTCTTTCCATATTATTATTATAAATGAAAGTCTACAGAAGAAAGGAATTTATTAATTTATAAAGGCTTTGTCCAAGAATAACCTTTTCTGTCTCCTTTAAGTGAGCATTGCTTTTTAGCACTATTTGGTGTATACTTATAAAGTAGATGGTACCTGATGTGTTAGGGGGAAATTTCAGTATTTGTTTCCTCTACTGTTTGTCAGTCTGTTCTATTTCCATTTCAGTATCCTCGTGAATTTTATTATTGCTTAACTATAGTATTTCTTTTTTCCTTGGCTTTATATTTATTCTATACTACTTTTTAATTGTGTTTTGAGAGAAATTTTGTGAAGTAGATTGGTATTTCATGCTTTCTTTAGATTTTTTATTATTGACATGACATTTTAAATACAATTGAGCTTTTGTTTTGGGACAAGTGTTTGTGAACATCTTGGATATAGGAAAAATGAGAGAGATATATTTTTTATGTCTTTTCAAAAGATAAAATTAAGCACCAAAACCTATGCAACTTGCCAAATCTGTATTTTCAATATTCATTATTTAACTAAGATCTGTAAACTCCTAATACACAGAATCTTTATTATATACAGTGCCTTCCACTTAAAGTTTGCCCTTCCAGTCCTCCATCACATATGGTGTTTTAATAGACAACTTGAGTTCACTTTCTGATATGTTTTGGGCATCAGTCTTGAGAACACATTGTTCTACAAAAAGTTTCTGGATAATGAAAATTTGAATTACAAATGGCTCTTATTTTCCCTTTCATATTATATAAATTTGCTCTCAACACAAAGAAAACAATGATTCTCGCAAATGGACCAATAAACAACACCATTATAGATAGAGATTTGAAACTGTCAAATATTTCCTTTTACTTGGATTCACAATCAATACCCATGGAAGCAACAGACAAGAAATCAAAAGATGTATTGCAAAGCTGCACTGCAGTCCTGAAGCTGCATCCACCAGATGCTCTGCTGGAGAAGGAGGGACAATCTCCTCCTGCGCTAGTTGGATCCCATTTAACAGTACAAAACAAGGGGAAAAAGAGGGGTGGGGGAGATGTATTGTGTTGAGAAAAATCTGCTGCCAAGAACATCTTTAAATTGAGAGAGAGCAAGATTGTCACTTCAAAGACTAAAGTGTGCCTGATTCAAACCATTGTGTTTTCAATTGTTTCATATTGAAGAAATTGTTTCATATGAAAGCTGGTCAATGATTAAGGAAGATCTAAGAGTTTTTGCTTTTGAATTGTAGTGTTAGTAAAAAATATTGAAGATACCGTCAAAAGAAAACCTACTTAGGAGGTAGGAGGGTAGATATGTTTCCTCAGTCCAGTCCCTGGAGAAGGACCTCATGCTTGGAAAAGTAGAGGGTCAACTAAAAAGAGGAAGATTCTGAATAAGATGGATCGACACATTGACTGTAACAATTGGTTTAAGGCAGGCAGAAACTGTGAGGGACTTGCAGTATTGGGTAGGGTTTCATTCTGTTATACATAATGGTTGTCATGAGTCAGAGCTAACATGACAGCACTTAGCAACAACAACAAAACAACAATAAATCTTTAAAGTAGTAGAATACCATGCATTTCTCCCACAGTGTGGCTGGCAGTTTCAAATTGTGGACCTTTTCAGTTAGTAACTATTCAGTTAACTGCTTAAACATTAATTCTTGAACCAATCTCTATTCACAACAAATGATTTACCATAATCAGTTTCATACACTGCATATGCAACTTCGTAATCACTTAAAGGACTTAGAATCTTTTCTTATACCAATACAATAAAAATATCAAACACATCACCATAGAGATGACTTGACTAAGGAAGAGCATTTATCAGGTTTCAAGGTTATAAATCTTAATGAGAAGAGATTCTGCACTCTTCTCCCAAAAAGTGGTTGGTGAGTTTCGACTGACATTTTGGTTAGTAGACCAGTATTTAACTTACTTTGCCAACAATGTTCTTTTCTCTTAAAGTAAGGTTCATTATGAACTTTATATACTTGTTCTGATGTATCTACAAATTCTACTTAGGAGTGAATATCATTAATAATCCTGGAACTTCTCTTCCTGTACTTGTTCAAAACACTCTAACATGTTTGGATGAGCATCTTTTCTGTTTAAAATGTTCTGCCTTCCTTCTCACTCACTTATTTAAATAATTATTATCTGATTTCCATTCTAATTTTCACCTGTTTATGAGATCTTCTGTGATCATTTTACTCTATGAACTCAAAGAACACATAAATAAGATAGCTATATTAGAAGAGACTGTGGCACCACAGATAATATTGTTGATGTCACATGGATCTCAATTGAAAGCAGAGAATATCAGAAGAACATATATTTGTATTTTATTGACTTTGTAAAGGTATTTGACTGGATCATGTCTAACCTTGAGAATAATGGAAATTCCAGAGTACTTAATTATGCTTATATAAAATCTATACCTAGACCAGAATGCTATTGTCTGAATAGAACACTGCCTGGTTTAAAATCGAAAAAGATATACATCAGGATTGTACACTTTCTCCGTACCTATTCAATCTGTATGCTGAGCAAATCATTCAAGAAGCTGAAGTTTATGAACAAAAGTGTGGCATCAGGGTTGGAGGAAGGCTCATCAACAATCTATGTTATGCAGATAACAAAACCTTGCTTACTCAAAGTGAGGACAACCTGAAAAGCTTGCTGCAGAAGATAAGAACAACAGCCTTCGATACAGATTACATCTCAGTATCAAGAAAACAAAAATGTTCTCCACAAGACCAATGTGTAACATCAAGATAGATGGAGAAAAGATTAAAATTATCAATTATTGTATCTTGTTGGATTCACAGTCAAACCTTTGGTATGAGCAGTCAGGAGATTGGGAGACATTGCATTGGGAAAATCTGTAGTCAGGGATCTCTCTAAAGTACTGAAGAGAGATATAAAAGTCACAAACCAAAGTACTGAAGGGTAATTGTGTCAGTTTTAATACCAAGGTGCCCTTGATTCAAGTCATGGTTTTCCTATTCATCTGCTATGCATCAGAGAGCTGGACAATGGATAAGGATGAGAGGAGAAGAATAGATACATTTCTATTGTGGTGTTGGGGAAGAGTGCTGAATATCCCATGGATAGCTGAAAGGTCAAACAGATATGTCTGGAGAAAGTGCAGCCAGAATGATCCTTGGAGAAGGATCACTGTTGGTGAAACTTCATCTCATATATTTTGGATATGTTGTTAGGAGAGGTTATTCCTTGGAAAAGGACATTATGCTTGGAAGAGTGGAGGGTCAGTGAAGGAAAGGAAGACCCTGAAAGAAATTTGATATAGTATCTGTGAAAATGAACTCCAATGTGTTGAGGATGATAAGAAAATACTACACCTTGGACCAGTCATATTTTGGTCTTTAAACTGACATAATTTCTCTTTAGCACTTTGAAAAGGTCTTTGACAGTAGATACTTCTCAGTGCAAAATACCTTTTGATTTTTTAAAAAAATACTGGTTTATTTACAAAGTTCATATACATTGTTTTTCATACCAGATCTTTTCCATTTCCTTCACCCCCATCTCCTTCCACCTATCAAATTGTGGGACCCTATGATAATTGATCAACCACGCCCATCCTTAGCCCTCTGCTCCTACTATTACCCCCCTGCTTAGATCCTCATACTCTTTCTACAATAATAGTCTTATACAATATTTGTCCTATGGGAGTGAGTTAGTCCAGTTAGCATAATGTTCTCCAGTCCCTTCCAAGTTAGGTGGTAATTTACAAAATCATTGCTCCCACATACTGCATAGTATTAAGTTGTGAGAATGTACCATAGTTTTTCAATCCATTCCAATGTGGTTGGACATTTAAGCTGTTTCCATGTTCCTGTGACGGTGAATAATGCTGCTGTGAACATTGGTGTACAAGTCTCCACTTGTGCCTCAGTTCTCATTTTCTCAGGGTATATTCCAAGCAGTGGAATAGCTGGGTCATATGGAATTTCTAAGTTCAGCTTTTTGAGGAAACACCAAACTGCCTTCAAGAGTGGTTGTACCATTTTACAATCCCACCAACAATGTATGAATTCCTATCTCACCACATCCTTTCTAACATTTATTACTTGTTGTTCTGTTCAATTTTGCCTCTGCTACTGGAGTGAGATGGTATCTCTTTGTGGTTTTGATTTGCAGCTTTCTAATTGCCAGAGATTTTGAGCATTTCTTCATGAGTCTTTTGGCCAGCCAAATATCTTCCTCCATGAAAAGACTTTTCAAGTCTTTCGCCTATTTTGTAATTGTGCTATCAGTCTGTTTCTTATGGAGGCCCTTTTGGATTCTGTAAACTTTTGATATGAGACCTTGTCTGAAATGATATATGCCAAATGTTTTTTTCCCCAGTCAGTAGATTTTCTTTTCATTCTGTTGGAAAAAGGTTTTTATGCACACAGACATTTAAATCTTTTAAAGGTCTCATTCATAATTTTGTTCTTTCCAGATTGTACATTTCTGATTGTATTTGGCAGTCTCTTTATATCATAGACTAGGCTGTCTAAGTTTGATCCCAGTTTGTCTCTGATGAACTTTATGGTTTTGGGCTTTACTCCCATGTTTCTGATCCACCTTGAGTTGATTTTTTTTTTGTATGGTATGAGATGTAGATCCTGTTTCAGCTTTCTGCAGGTAGCAGGCCAGTTTTGCCAGCACCATTTTTTTAAAGAGGTATTTTTCCCATTTCATAGGTTTTATTTCCTTCTTGAATATCATTTAACCATAGATAGCTGAGTCCATTTTTGGGTTATCAGTTCTGTTCCATTGATCTATATTCCTGTACCCATACCATTCTGTTTTGGTTGCTACCACTGTATAGCAGGTTTTAAGGTCAGAGAGTGCTATATCTCTCCATTTTTGTTTTTCAAAGTGCTTTGCTTATTCGGGATCTCTTGTCTCTCCAAATAAATGACAATTTCCCTTTCGATCTCCTTGAGAAATGAATTTGATATTTATATTGGGATTGATCCAGGAAGTATTAAAAGAAGATGGAAAGAATATTCTGAGTCACTGTATCGAAAGGAATTGGCAGACACAGAAGAATTTCATGATACAACATATGAGCAAGAGCCCATGGTGATGAAGGAAAAAGTTCAAGCTGCTTTGAAGGAAATAGCAAAAAAATGTCCTCCCATGTGGCTTCCTGCCTTTAAAAACCCAATGGAGGGTCAGGTAGGGCTTGGTTCTGACTCAGTGGTACACAATAACAACAACAACAACAACAACAAATTTTTGCCAATGACTTCAGAGCAGTTTGAACTTCTTCCTTCAATACCATTGCTGCTTCCTGAAATGGTTTTGGGTCAGCTAATTCTTTTTCGTACATTGACCTCGTGCATACTTCTATCTTCTCTTGATGCTTCCTGCATGATTCAAGATTTTACCCACAGAATCCTTCAGTATTTCTGCTCAAGGCTGAGCTTTGTTCTTCAATTTTTTCAGTTTGAGAAATGCTGAGCATATTTTTCCTTTTGATTTTTCTATCTCCAGATCTTTGCACCTTTTGCTACACTTTGCTTTGTCTTCTTGAACTATCCTTTGAAATCTTCTCTTTATTTCTCTTACTTAAGCATTTCTTTTCTTTGTTTTTTGATCTCTTTATGTTTCAGTGAAATTTTCAGAGTCTCTTCTGATATCCACATTGGTTTTTTCTTTCTCCCCTACCTTTATAATGACCATTAGCTTTCTTTAAGAATGTAGTCCTTGAAATCATCCCATGACTCATCTGGTCTTTGATTATTAGTGTTCAATGCAGACAATCTGTTCTTGAAATGTCACTGAAATTCAGTTGAGATAGACTTAATGGTCATATTCTGGTTCTTGGGGACTTGTTTTCATTTTCTTGAGGTTCAGTTTGAACTTGCACATGAACTGTCCCACAGTCAACATTTGGTCTTCTTCTAATTGCTGATAATGAGCTGCTTCAAGGATTCTTTCTACAAATGTAATAAATCTGATTCTTGTGGAGTATATCTGGCGAGGTCCATGTGTATAGTCACTGTTTGCTTTATTTTTAAAAAGGTATTTGACTGTACAGGCTTCTATCATCTGATCTCCAAACACATTTTGCTACCAAGTCTGTGCTTTCCAACTAGGAATGCATCTCAGACTACAAAAGTTGATAGATGT
Source organism: Elephantulus edwardii (assembly GCF_000299155.1). Classification (NCBI taxonomy): domain Eukaryota; kingdom Metazoa; phylum Chordata; class Mammalia; order Macroscelidea; family Macroscelididae; genus Elephantulus; species Elephantulus edwardii. The sequence continues at coordinate 117,408 of NW_006399815.1, forward strand.
TCTCAGCGTCTTAAACTTTAGTTTAGTGAATGATGTGCATATTTGAATAATAGTTGTTCATAATTTTCTTTGAGTCAAACTGACTCATAGTCAATCCTCCAGCAGGCTTTTTTTCTGAAGGCAGTAAATCATACATGAGAATAGTTGTTAGTAGTATGTAAATGCCTTGACTTAACAGAGTAAGTGAGTCAATACACAGGATTTCACTCATGTTTTATTCTGTGAAACCACTCTGTGGTCTTTAATCTGAACCCTTTGCATTTTTTTATGTGTTTTATAAGGACACCAGCAATCCGCTATAGTTTCTGTGGAAATGGACCATTAGGGAATTTCTTAAATGAAGCATTTACCATTCATCTGGAAATGAGGCAAGTCTCTGAGGGCTTCAAGCTTCAGCATCTTTGATATTAATCTTAAGCTTAGCAGAGATCAAAATCTTCCCAAGGTTGTCAGTGATTGAGCACAGTTGAATAGCACAGTCTTGGTATTTCTGTCTTCTTTAAGGCTAATTCCTGATACAAATTCTCCACTGAGCGGATGAGTCTTTATCAAAAAAGGATATTTTGCCAGCTAGTGTTCTCCTTAGCAATTCTGCTTTCTTTCTTCTTTGTTTCAACAGTTGTCATATCAAGTTTATAGTCTGAAGGATTTACCTCCCCAAACAAGAGTCTTTCCCCCCCCCATAGACTTTGATCCTCTCCTAACTCCCCTCTCCACCATTTCCCCCCAATATTACTTCAAATCTGCTCCTATAATATACTCCCATTCTGTTTAAATATATCTGCTCACCAAGAACAAGTCTTTATATTTTGCCAGCATGGAATTGCTATCATGTTTAGCAACAACCTTAGTGTATAGTGTATTTATGGTATGTTTCTCTCTCATTCCTACTCCTCCTCAGATAATGACATTACAGTTATTTCAGTTCAACTGGAAGAATTATTATTCTTTAAATTACTTTGTATATCCATAATGCTTGACCCAGGGAGGAGCACAGGTCTTTCAGTAATATTCCTTGGCACTGTATGCCAAAAGAAGCAATTGCACTAACATCCATGAAGTTTTTTTGTGTGTGTGCATTTCCAGACCCCCCAAATAACCTGCCAAATCATACCAAATAACACATAAAATCTAACATAATGTTAACATATAGCGTTCACAGGCATAGGTCAAAGATATGGTGGCTTTATACTAAGCTGCTGAGTGTAGTTCCTAGAGAAGGAGCTTGGTGATGCCACTCTTCCTATTTGGGATGTGTCCTGTCTCTTTACCAGCTCATTGCAAAATAAATTAAGAAAATTTGTTTAACTTTTTTTTTGGTAAAAGTGAAAATACCCTTTAGGTTTTCTTTCAATAAGTAAAGCAAGTATAAATATAAGCCATTTTTTTAAAAAAACAAGTGTTGCAAAGCAAATTTCCTAAAATTGAGGAACGCTTGTAATGAAGTGTATTGGACACAGTATCAGCTAACCTTTGGAAAAGACTTTATACTCCTAAGCTTGCTAAGAATTCAGACTATTTCATTAAAATCACAATGAAAAAAATTCAGACTAGAAAGATGGTAAATTGAGAGAAAGTGAAAGAAATAGAGTATGTATATGTGTATGTGTGATTCCTGTATCTGTTGACAACTAGTGGCTGATTTACATGTGCATGGGTAAAAAAATTATGCACCAGAGTTTCTTCTCTCTGAATCAGAGTGAGTATTTTAGATCATATCAGAAAGACTGCTAAAATGTATGACATTATTTTTTAATTAATTCTTTTTTAGAAAATTAAATTGCTTATGCATTTATTTTGCATATAATGCATATTTTCCATCCATTAATCCTTCTATACATTTATATATTCCTTGTTCCTTCTTCCATTTATCTACCTATTACCCTAATCACAAATTGTCTCTAGTACCTCACATTCGAAATTGAGACAAAGACAATCTTGTATATACTTAAGTTGAACTGCTATGCACATGCACATTTGCTTGATTTTTAGTCACTCTAAACAAGTATTTAGGGATGAACTATATTTCTAGATGTCTTCTTTCTATACACCTTGAATCCTGATATGGGACTATAAAATCAGATTAAGCCTCATCATGTTACCTCACACCTAATTTGGCATGGTGTTCTAATATCAAAGGTTCTGAATAATCACATTAACTCCTAAATATGTCTTGTATTCTCTAGCTTTATCCTTATTAATAGAGTCTGATGTTATTGCTGAAGGGACGTACTCTAATAAGTTTAATCCTATAGTCCTGTTCTTTCAGATCTATTAATATTGAACATTCATAGAGATTCCCAGTCTTAAGTGTTGCATTTAAAACTTATGTCCTACTTACATCTTTACCTTTAAAGTGCACTAATCTGAAGCCTAATGCAACCTAAAGAATCTTTTCCACAGTAAAAAGAAAAGTAATTTCTGGGAAGTGGGAGACTATTTTAAAGATAATCTTTCATAAAATTCTTCTAAAAGGAATGATTTTTCCATTATCTTAAGTAGCAATGTAATCCCAACACACACCAATAATAAATTTAGATAATCTCTTTAGAATATTTTTGCAATTTTTCAAGCAATGAATTTTCTGAAAGAATAAGGCAGAGAATTGCTTCAGTTGTTCTGTATCTACTTTTTAAAGTATATTGGACTACAGTTTATTTATATTCTTAACTATGCACTTAAAAGTATACAAATCTACAGAAGATGAATTTTCTAACCATACAAATGAAAACGCTTTGATTCTTGCTTGAGTGCCATACAATTAATAGTGGGGTATGAGGCAATGTTTTTATTTATTTATAAGATGTCATAATACATATTTTCCATAGATAAGTCACTGAGTCACAGAAAAGTTTTGTAACCATCAAGTTCAAGGAAATCATAAGCCTTACATTTGGGATTTGACCTTGGGCAGTGTGACATAAATTTCTTCTATTTTTTCCAAAAGACTAGATAGTTGTAGCTCAATGATGAGAGGAGATATATAGCACAAAGTGCCTATAGTCTTGTCATTCTCACATACGCATATAAAAGTGTTACTTCACTCCTCAAAACAGGGATTGACAATTTGATGAGAATGAAGAGACCTGGTGTTTTCTCTATTCAATAAATCTGAGAAAGTTCTGCATGATTAAATGCCAAGTGGGGATGTGAGCCGAACCAAACCTCACTGTCAAATCAATTCCAGACTCATGGAAAGCCTCCGTCAAGTTTCTGAGGCTCTAAATCTTCTAGGAAGAGACCCATCTTTTTCTTGAGGAGAACTAGTGGATTCAAACCTCTAACCTTTCAGTTAGCACCACAAATTTTAACACAACATACCACCACCACCAGAACACCCTGAGGATGGGACATACATTTAGAAACTCATTATAAAGTGATAAAAAGACTTAAATATCTAAATAGAGACCTGTACTGCACAGAAGGGTCAGATGTAGAATTTTTTTCTTCAGTTCTGGTCAAGTTCTTTATAATCTTCTTGTGCATACAACATTATCAGTGTTGTTGTGTGGTGTTATTAAGGGAATCAAAATGCGCTTTCTATACTACATATGATTGATATTCTTTTGTTGTTGTTATGTGTGTCTGAGTCAACTAAGACTTATAATGACCCAATGCACAATAGCTCTGCTTTATTTATTATTCTAGAAGAAGAGAATTTCACCTAAGTTAAAATTATCTGCGATGTGCTTTCAAGTGTCTTCTGCTCAGATCTCATCTACTCTGTTGTACTTTCTACTGTCCACTATCCATTGGTATACTTTCTCTCTTTCATCCTGATCTTTATGTTCCCATTTCTGCACTGATCTCATTTTCTAGAACGGCCAATGTAGAGTTCGAATTTCAGATATAAAAAGTGATGTCCCACCATTAAATATATAACTCATTGAGGTTAAAGTTTCTTTTAAAGTAGCTGCTTAGTGTAACTGAACACAAAAACCCTGCCATAAATATCCATGAGGCAGGGAACTCAGTCTTCAGGAGATAGGAAGGTGATGAGAAAAAAACAGAAAGAGAAGGCTGGATAAGGGAAAGGAAAGAAAGAGAGCAAGAAAGAAAAGGGCCACTACTGAGTGTGAGATCATGGCTCAGAAGATTTCCTAAAACTGGATCTTTCCCTTATATGATCTCATCTGAGCAAGGGAGTTTCTTTGCTCTTGGTAACCAATATATTTTTAGTTAATTAAAAGGAGTATAAAGCAGACTTTCCCCTACCCCCATTTGGAAAACGATGAAGGAAATTAGTTACCTGAGTGATAGATACTGTTAAAAGCAGAAGCTTCGTGACTCTCATCCTTTGAGCTGTAGCTTGTTCCTCTTTCTTTCTCTCTTTTTATCCACTAGGACTCTCGACTATCCAACAAATGCTCCAAAGAGCTTCTGTACAACAGTCTTCAGTCAATGACACAGGTATCTCTTTATTTACTTCCTTTTCTTAGTCTAAATACCATTCTATGAGAATTGTGAATCTCAGGTAGTATGGATTAGGTCATCATTACTTGGCCATATAAGCCTGGCAGCCCAGGAGACAGAGAAAAGAAGTATCTTCCATTCCCTGATGTCATAGTCTGAAATCCAACTTTAGACTCAATAATGAGACTAGTGGAACTGTGTAAAAGCTTTAGGGAATTCTACTAAATATGATAATTTTCTGCTGTTCAATTGTTAATGGAGTCTTTAATAGAACAGATTGAGAAAGTACTCTTCCAGTTAGTTTTTCTCATAGTACAATGCAGAATGAAGAGGCAAGAAAGGAGATTAAATGAACATTTTCTTTAACGAGTTTAGAATGTAATGATAAAGCAGCATTTGAAAACAATGTTAAGACCTAAAGCATATAAAGATCCTCTTAAAGAAAGCTTAATGCATATGAACCAGCAGAATACACTGATCTGCTCAGAATATGAGATATCATGTTGTTGTTATGTGCCACTGAATCACCTGCAACTCATAACAAACCTATGTACAACAATTCTGATGCCTGCCCCATCCTGAGCCAGTCTCACTATGACACACCTACCCCACTGCCCCAGTTACCATGTTACCCGAGGTCTTAATCTTCTGCACTATCCCTCTACCCTTCTGAGCATGATGTCCTTCTCCAAGGATTGGTCCCTCCTGGCCACATGCCACATGTGAGATGGAGCTTCAAAATCTTTGCTTTCAAGGAGCAGCCTCTCTAAGATAGACCTGTTTGTTTTCTTGGTAGTCCACGGTATGTTCAAGATTATTCTTCAGAGTCATCAAAGTCACCACAACTCAGAGGCATCAATTCTTTTTCTGTCATCCTTAGTCACTGTCCTGTTCTCTGATGCACAGCAAGTAATTATGAAGACTATGTCCTGAATCAGGCACACCTTAGTCTCTTGACTGACATTGTTGCTTACTCTGGAGAGGTCCCTGTTAGCACATTTTCCCAGAGCAATTCATCTTTTGATCTCCTGACTGCTGGTGCCAAGAGTGTTGATTGTGGAGCCAAGTAAGCAGAAATTGTTAACAACCTCAGTCTCTTCTCCACCTATCATAGTGCTGGCCAGTTGGCCCAGTGGTGAGAATCTTTGTCTTGTTGATGTTAAGCTGCAATCTGTATTGAAAACTACAGTCCTTGACCTTCTGTAGCAAGTGCTTCAGATCCTCCTCAGTTTCAGCAAGCAAGGTCATCTGCATAATATAGGCTGTTGATGAGTCTTCCTTCAATCCTGATGCCACCTTCCTCCTCATAAATCCCAGACTCCTGAATGATTTGTTCTGTATAGAGATTGAAAAGGTGTGGAGATAGGATGCATCTCTGACACACTCCTTTCCTCATTTTGAACCATGCAGTGTTTTCTACTTCTGTTCCGAGGACTGTTTCCTTGACTGAGTATAGATTTCACATGAGCACAATCTAGTGTTCTGGGTTAGCCACAATTTGTTGTGATCCACACAGTCAAATACCTTTGCAAAGTCAATGAAATATAGATATAATATAGACTTTCCTCTGGTACTCTGCTTTATGACAAGATCCATCTGACATGTCTCTAGTATCACAACCTCTTCTAAATCCAACTTTTATTTCTGACAGTTCTTTGTTGATGTGCTGTTTCAGTCGTTTTTGGATACTCTTCAGCAGAATTTTGCTTGTGTGTGATATAAGTAATCTTGGATAATTTCCAATCTGTTGGATCATTTTTTTTTTTAAATGGGAATAAATTTGGCTCTCTTCCACTCAGTTGACCTAATTGTTGTCCTCAAGATTTCTTGGCACAACCTGGTGAGCACATTCTTGGCAGTATCTGTTGTTGTTGTTGTTGTTATGTGCCATCGAGTCGCTTGCGACTCATAAGACCCCATGTACAACAGCCTTAAACTCCGCTCTGTTCTGTGCCAATTGCACCATCTCTGATATACCCATCCCAATTTCCCAGTCACTGAATCAATCCACCTCATAGAGGGCCTTCCCCTCCTGGGCTGTCCCTCCACCCTACCAAGCATAATGTCCCTCTCCAAGGACCAGTCCCTCCTTACAACATGTCCAAAGTATGTTAGACGGAGCCTCAGAATCCTTGTCTCCAAGGAGCCGCCCGGTTTGACCCTTTCCAGGATGAATCTGTTTGTTTTCCTAGCAATCCATGGTACCTTCAATGCTCTTCTCCAGCACCACAGCTCAAAGGCATCAATTCTCCTTCTATCCTCCTTAGTTATTTTCCAGCTCTCTGATGCATAACAAGTGATTGCAAAGACTATGGCCTGTATCAGACGCACCTTAGTCTCCAGAGAGACACCATTGCTCTTCAGTGCTTTGGAGAGGTCCCTAACAGCAGACTTTCCCATGGCAATAGGTCTTTTAATTTTCTGGCTACTGGTGCTGAGAGTGTTGACTGTGGAGCCAAGCAAACTAAAGCTGTTAACAATCTCATTCTCTTCACCATCCATCCTGATGTTGCCAATTCACCCAGTGGTGAGAATCTTTGTTTTCTTGACATTGAGCCTCAATCCATATTGGAGGCTGCAGTCCCTGACCTTCTGCAGCAAGCGCTTCAGGTCCTCCTCAGTTTCAGCAAGCAGGGTTGTGTCATCTGCATATTGCAGATTGTTGATAGATCTTCCACCAATCTTGACCCCACATTCCTCCTCATAGAGCCCAGCCTCCCGGATAATCTGTTCTGTTTACAGGTTGAAAATGTATGGAGACAGGACACATCCCTGGTGCACGCCCTTCCCAATTTTGAACCATTCAGTGTTTCCTTGCTCTGTTCTGATGACTGCCTCTTGGTCCAAGTATAGGTTTCTCATTAGCACGATCAAGTGTTCTGGGATTTCCATTCTTCTGAGAGTCAGCCACACAGTCAAACACCTTTGCATAGTCAATGAAAATATGCATTCCTCTGGTATTCCCTGCTTTCAGCCAAGATCCATCTAACATTAGCTACATATCCCTAGTACCACAACCCCTTCTAGATCCAGCCTGGACTTCTGGCAGTTCTCTGCTGATGTGTCATTCCAATTGTTTTTGGATAATCTTCAGTAGAATCTTGCTTGCATGTGAAATAAATGAGATTGTTCTATAGTTTCCACACTCTGTTGGGTCACCCTTCTTTGGGATGGGAACAAATATAGATCTCTTCCAGTCCGTTGGCCAAGTGGTTGTTCTCCAGATTTCTTGGCACAACTTGGTGAGCACATCCAGGGCAGCATTTGTTAGCAGAAATACTTCAATTGGTATACCGTCTAGTCCTGGGGTCTTATTTTTTGCTATTTCCTTCAAAGCAGCTTGAACTTCTTCCTTCATCACCATAGGCTCTTGCTCATATGTTATTTCATGGAATTCTTCTGTGTCTGCCAATTCCTTTCGATACAGTGACTCAGTATATTCTTTCCATCTTCTTTTAATACTTCCTGGATAATTTAATATTCTTCCTAAAGCATCCTTGATTATAGCAACTCGAGGTTTGAATTTGTTCTTCAGTTCCTTGAGCTTAAGAAATGCTGAGCGAATTCAACCCTTTTGATTTTCTGACTCGAACTCCTTGCACATTTGATTGTAATATTTTACTTTGTCATCCCACACTGCCATTTGAAATCATCTATTCAACTCTTAGGTGCTTTGAGTTCTTCTTTGTGCTTTGGCTTCTCTGCACTCCAGTGCAATTTTCAGAGTCCCTTCTGACATCCATTTTGATCTTCTCTTCCTCTTCTGTCTTTGCAATGACCGGTTGCACTCTTCCTGGATGATACCCTTGATATCCTCCCACAACTCATCTGGCCTTCGCTCATTAGTGTTCAAAGCCTCAAACCTGTTCCTGAGATGGTTCTGAAATGCTGGGAGGATAGAGTCAAAGTCATATTTTAGTTCCTGTGGACTTGGTTTAACTTTCCTCAGCTTGAACTTGCATATGAGTAGTTGGTGGTCTGTTCCACAATCAGTTCCTGGCCTAGTTTTCACAGCTGATATTGAGCTTCTCCAGCTGTTCTTTCTGCAGATGTAATCAGTCTTGGTGAAATATGTCAATTGGTATTCTGTTATGTATGAAATCAAGAAAGATTTCAATGAAATGAATTGACAAAGTGGCTACAATAAAGGGCTTAAATGTAGCAACAGTTGTGAAGATGGTACAGGGCCAGGCAATTTTTTTTTCTGTATATTGAAGTGACTTGATAGCACCCAATAACAAAAACCAGGGTTCTCAAGTTACAGCATATTGAACAGACAGTCTTGCTAAATCTTTGTTGAAGTGTTGATTAAACATACTCTTGTATGTTGTGTCTTTCAAGCAGGACTTTTTTTAATGTTCAGCGTTGAATTCCTTTACTAATGAATGTAATTTCTTCTTGTATTCTCAGACAGTTCTTCATGAGAGCTCTTGTCTTGTATGCCAATTCCTTACAGTAATTTTGGATTGTTTATTTGAATTCTGAATCTACCCAGAGGTCTCTAGCTGTCACCTGATACCACAGTCTAACATTATTGCCAGTGTACTCTTCTTAGTAAATTCTGTAACTACTGGGCTAGCCATTCTCTGTTATTTTTGGCTTCCCTCTATTTAGAATTTAGACAAAGTTTCATATTCCAAGTTCTTAAACTCAGACTTAAATTTCTGCTCAATTTTTTTTCCTGTGAACAATATTCAGCTTACTACACTGACGTGGATTAATTCAGGGTTTTCAGTGATGTGGGTTGTTTTACAAGATATTGTGTGAATAATTTCTCTCTTTTCCTCAGTAGGAGAGAATTTTCTCATTATTTGAATTTTACTGTGTTTTTGGTTAGTTATTCCAAGTTTTTCTGTATTTATTTTTAATGCTGTTGCTGTAATGGTTAGGTGTTGCATTAGGACCTTTGAAGATAGCTTTTCTAACTATTGCTTTTGCCCCCTTCTGTGGGGGGCATGGTCTCCAGCTGTCTTAACTGCAAACACATGATTCCTCACTGACTGGTGTATTCTATATCATCAACAGCTGTGGGGCCAACATAAGAGGAAGAGCTGGCCAGACTATAGACAATGTGGCAAGGCATAGCTTGATAAACCCTGGAGGCACACCCAGAAGAGCTGACTTTAGGACTGCTATGAGAAAAGGTTTGCTGGAAGAAAAAAAAGGTATGTTCATGTTGTTAGACTGAACTTGAAGTTTCACTGTTTAATATTCTTTGCCTTCCCTTGCCACTCTCCAACCTATTTTCTTAATAAACCCCACAACTTTTGCAACAAATATCAGACCTTGTAATTAGTAAAAGTAGGCTCAACAGTGTGGGAGACTATGTTTTACCACAGGCCTGGTTTTATATATTAGCTGTTATTGAAGGGCAAAGCTTTCCTTCACAGAGTTAATAGAGGTTGGATTTGGCCTTTTTTCACATTGTCATTTCTCCTTTTACAGTTGGTGTCGGAGTGGTGGGATGTGTTGTTCCATTCATAGAGACATAGAGTTTTATAAACTTGGAGTTTGAAAAGTCATACAACTGAAATGGTGGTTTTTGTTTCTACAAAGTAGAGAAAACCCAGAAGGTTACTTATGCTGCTACTAAGATGGAAAGAAAAGTTGAGAAGCAGTTTTATAGCTTCAGACAAAAAAGTAAGACAATGAAGATGAAACAGAATTTTTTGAAAGTCTGTGTATCTTCCCACCTCCCACTTTTCCTTTCTCTGTCATAATGTTAGGGAGCTCTGGTGCCTTAGTGGTAATAAGTTGTGCTGCCCAATACAAAGGTTCAAATCCACTATCTGCTCTGTAGGAGGAAGATGAAAAATCTCATCTTGTTCAATTTACTGCCTTTGAAAATTTACTGGAGTATTAGCTATGAGTCAGTTTCATAATAACAACAAAACAAGCTACATATCTATTGTATATATGAATAGATTGTATGGATATATTTAAAAAATAATACAAAGGCCATGTAATGTTAATATATATTATAAAAATGATTAAGGTTTTTAGGGCTTGGCCTTCCACATGTTTTCCTTGCATCTTTTACATTAGTTATTGTCAAGCTAAGCAATCCTACAAACAATAGGTTAAGTCTATCCAGAGGCATCTTCACAATCTTAATGTCTTGGCTACTGTTATTAGCAAGGGTGTTGATCGTGAATACAAGGAAAATGACATTTTCAACATCAATCTTTTCCCCATCTATCATGATGTTGTCTATTAGTGTAGTTGTGAAGAATATTGTTTTCTTGAAGTTGATATGCAATCCATATTGGAGATTAGAGTTTTAGGTTTTCTTCAGTAAGTGCTTTAAATTTTTATTTTCTGCAAGCAAGATTGTATCATCTGCATAGTATGCACTTCAATCCTGAAGGCTTTCAGTTTGAATCCGCCAGATGCTCCATGAAAGAGGGATGGGCAATCTCCTCCCATACAATTAATTGCCTCTGAAAACCTGTCAGAAGGTTAGCTATGGGTCAGTTCTGACTCACTAGTACACAATAACAGTTTTAATGCTATTCAGTGCATTCTCTACAATAATAATTTTAGTAATGATCTCATCAAAAGAGTTGCCTTTTTTGGGGGGGTTCTTTAAAAAATTATTTTATGTTGATTTGCATACAAAATTTATATACATTGTGTTTGACACTTTCCTTCATTCATATTTTATTTTTCATACAATCATTTCCATACATTATGTTTTATAAACTTAATCCCCATTGAATTATGCTCACCATTAACCCATCTTTCCAGGCCCCACATAGGATCTTTCCCATGTCCTTTAATCCCCTCTCCTGCCACCCACCAAATTATGTGACCCTATAATTCCACCTGCCCATCCTCACTCCTTAGTGTGTACTCTAATCTTCAATATGGATTACATGTTTTACCAGTTATCCTTCTATTTTTACAATAATGGTCTTTGCATAGTATATATTTTTGATAAGTCTTCCTTCAATGGTAATGACACATTCTCCATCATAGAGTTTAACAAGTTATGTCATCTGCACTGATTCATTTACTCAGCATATGTATTGGATAGATTTGATGAAAAAAAAAATGCAACCTAATACACACTTTTCTTGATTTTAAACCATACAGTGTCTGCTTGTTCTATTTGAATGACTCTGTCTTAGTTCATGAACAAATTATACAATTAAATTTTCAGGAGTTCTAATTTTTCTCAATCTTTCCCAGAATTTATTGTAAACCACATAAATGAGTGCCTTTGCATAGTCAAGGAAACACAAGTAATTGTCTTTCTGGTATTCCTTTCTTTCAGATATGGTATCTTGACATCAAAAGTGATATATCCCTTCTTCCACAGTGTCTTCTGAATCCAGCTTGAGTTTCTAGAAGTATCTTGTTGACGTATTGCTCTAGCAGTAACATCTTAGTAAAGAATGTCTGCCTTGAGCATGTTCTTTAAAAAATGATCTTTTATGAGATTGAATTGACTATATGAACTCAAAAGCATAAAAAAGAAGTTCAGAGAGTATTGACTTTATGTTAGTGAGGAGGAACAATTCAGAAATTCGGCAAGAATGGTTGTGCAACTAGAAGAATTTAAAAGCCGCATCACCCAATTGAGAATGTAGAAATGGTTGGAATGTTGTATGTCTAGCTGTGTATATGTTAAAAAGCAGCATATATGATTGGGTATTATGGTTATGACAAGAGTCCAGAGTGAAGGTTGCATAGTGGAGTATATGGGAGAGGGGAGGAAGGGGATTGTATACCAATGAAGGAGTTTTTCTTTTGCTTTTTAATGAGAGGGGCAAACTGGGGCAGGGTGGGTGGGGGAGGGGTGGGCACGGAGAACATTGTAACAATGAATGAATGGAAATCCAAAGTCTCTGTAAATGTTCATTAAAACTTTTTTTAAAATAAAAGAAAAAAAGGACTCCCCTCCCTACTTTTTTAGCTTGGTATGTTGCAAGCTGAATTATCTCTGTATTGTGAGAACATTATGGTTCTTGAGGAATCTTTTTCATTGTTAGTTTTACTATGTGTTAGTCTGGGCAAAGAGGGCCAAAGAGAAGAATGAAGAATTCAGAACTCAAATGTTGATGGCCTTGCTTGTTGCTGATAAGAAAGGCAAATGGCCTTGCCTGTCTGGCTAAGCTAGTAGGTGGCTCCTAATCAGAATGGAATGTCCCTCCCTAAAGACTCTGTTTATAAAAATCCTCCCCAGTAAGTTCACAGTGTGACTTCCCATCCTGCCTCTCCAGGATGAGGAACTCACAGGGGAGCTCCCCTTCCCCCCCTTTAATAAAGCTGCATTAAGCTTTCTCTCGTTCTCTCCGATTTCTTCTTTAAGTCCACTAACCTAACCTAACACTATGTAATGATATTTAGTACCAAACAATATTTGACAAACTGCTTTGCTAAATAAAAAAAAAAGCAATGATGCTATTGTTGTGTGCTGTTGAGTTGGAGCCGACCCATAGCTGACATTCTACTGGGTTGTCAGAGGCAGTTAATTGCGTGGGAGAAGATTGCCCATCTTTTCCAGAGGAGTAGGTAGTGGACTCTAACTGCATGCCTTCGGGATTGCAATGCAGCTTCTTACCACTAGGCCATACCAGCTCCCTGTAACTTATCTTAATAATGCATAACAGAAGAAAAATTACATCACCTCTCCTCAGATACAGAAGCATCATTTGATGAAATTTGGCATATTTTATGGTTAAGAAATTTAGCCCCAGGAAACAGAGGACATGTTCTTACTAAGAAAAAGCAATTTATCTACGAAAAAAGATATGAGACAAAGACTCTCCACTACCACTACTTCTCTTCAACCTTGTAGAGGGTGTCTTAGCCATTCAAAAAGAGAGAGAGAAAAATTAAAATTCTAAAGATCTGAAAGTAAGAAATAGCTTTGTCATTATTTATACCTGTGAATATGAAATTTCTCTAAGAATGAATTTATCAGTCACAGGAAAATACAAAAATGAATTGAAATTTTATATACCAACAAAATCACATGAATATTACATTTAAAACATAATATCACTCAAATAGAATGATTAGTAACATATTTAAAAAGAAGGATATGCACACAATCTACAATGAAATCTATAAGTTATTTTTGGGAAAAACTTAAAAGTCCCAAATAAATGGAGAGATAGAGTTTGGTTTTGTGGTTTAATTCTAGATATTATAGAGATGCTATCTTTGTCACTTTGATCTATAGATTTATTCCCAGTCAAAATTCTAGACATGTTTCCTTTTAGATCAACAAATTATAAAAGATATGTTTGAATTGTAATTGTAAATATATATAAAGACACAAACTTCAGTTTGACAGTTTATACATGTGTAAATGAATGTCATTGTTTACATTCTTTGAGTGGTAATCCCCATCATTCTCACTCTCCTTTTATGTTTCCGTCTCCAATGAACATAAACAGCACTACCCCTTAAGGTGCCTGTGTACCTCAATAGCTGTTCTTTGAATTGTTGTGATAAGTTTGATCCCATAGAGATATACCTTAAAAGAGTAGAATACTCAAGGCAGATATTCTTTACAGTTAATCTAAACTATTATTTCTCTTTGAGATGTTTTTAAGGAATACTTTTCATTTATATTTTAGAGATTATTTCAATGAGATAGTTTCAGAGTTCATCCAGACTCGATGTCCCCAGAAAGCTTGACAATTTTGTTAACTGTAAAATAAATGTATCTAAAATACATTTAGATAATAGTAATTAGAATAATTGTAAAATAAGTGTATCTAAAATAAATTCAATAACAATGGGATAAGAATAGCTAAAGGAATCTTTAATAAGAATAAACTTGGAACAAAACATACTTCATTATATAATGAACTTATCTAATAAAAACCTACTGTAGTCATAAAGCAATCAGAGTATTATCGGACAAGAATAGGAAAATTTATCAATGGAATAAAATGTAGATTACAGAAATAGATGCACATATATACAATTTCCTAAGCTGTGAACAAAAAATGGACAAGTAAATGGTGCTGGGACAATTGCATTTCAACATGGAAACTCTCCCTGACTCTTGACCTTTACTTGTCATGAACAGAAATCAATTTCTGAGAAATTATGGTAAAGTGGTAAGAAGCTGCACTGTAATCCTAAAGACATGCAGTTGAAGCCACCAGCTGTTCCACAGGGATAATCTCCTCCCCTGTGATTTGCTGCTTATAAAACCCTCTGGAAGGTCAGCTATGAGATGGTTCTGACTTGACAGCATACAACACCAGCAACAACAAAACTTTTAAATGAAAATACAGGAGAATATTTTAATACAATTAGAGTAGAGAAATCATCTGCAATCCCAAATGGCCAACTATAAATTAAATATAATAAATTGGATTAGGGAATTCTGGTGGCTTAGTGGTAAGACATTTTGCTGCCAAACCAAAGGGATTTGATTTGAATTCACCAACTGCTCCATGAGAAAAAGGTGGACAATCTCCTTCTGTCAGATTTGTTGCCTCTAACAACTTGCTGTAAGGTCAGCTATGAGTTGGTTCTGACTTGACAAAGTACAAAACAACAAAATTAAACTGGATCATATTAAAATGAAAAATTTCTCATCAGAAGACAACACTAAGAGAAAAGAATAATAGGATAAGGGAAGAAAAAGTATTCAACTTTACTGTTCATCAGGGACATGTAAAGATGGCCAGGATAAAATCACTACTCATGCACCAGAAGACTAAAATTAAAAAGATAGAAAATACCAACTGTATTTACCTTATATAGCGATTGAAACTCTCACTTCACCAAAAATTACACTTTTGATGGTAATATGTCTTTCTATGGCCACTTTGGTAAACTGCTTAGAATTACTTCTTAAAATGGATTATATGCATAACTACACCGTGGACTGCCAAAAGAAAAACAAGTATGTCTTCAAGGAAATGCTCCTTAGAGATAAGAATGGTGAAACTTTGTCTTTCATACTTTGGACATGTGGCCAGTAATAGCCAGTCTTGGGAAAATGCACTATGCTGGGAAAAGTTAAAGAGAAGAAGATCCTTAATGATGAGACGGATTGACATAGTGACTTCAAGAATGGGCTTGAACATGAAGGAGATTATGAGGATGGGGCAGGAGAGGTTCAGATCTGTGGTTATAGAGTGGCTATGAGTCATAGTCAACTCTCCAGTCCCTAACAGTAACAGCAACAGTCCAGCAGAGCTATCCCTAGGTATATACTAAGCTAAAATATTAATAATCTCCAAGCAAGATGACATGAATACTTATAAGTATACAATGAAAATATTCATAAACCAGGTCATTAAAATATCTTTCAACACTATAATGTTCCAATAAATTGTACATTTAAACTGTCAAAAATGGTTTAGTATTTAGATAGAATAATGTATAAGGACACAAAACATGGATTAGCTGCACAAATAGAGTATAAAAGTATATATGGTATATTGTTTGTGTTGTTGTTGAGTACCATCAAGTCAGAACTGACCCATAGCTGACCTTCCGGAGAGTTTTCAGAGGCAATTAATTACATGGGAGGAGATTGCCCATCTTTTTCCTGCAGAGCAGCTGGTGGATTTGAACTGCATGCCTTTGGGATTGCAGTGCAGTTCCTTACCCTTAGGCCACCAGAACTAAGGCACAAAAGAAGACAAAAGTGCTTCATGGTATTAGAGTATTAGGATAGAGATTACCCTCTAAACTATCATAGGTCTTTCAAAGAGACCTATCATTGCTCTTTTCTTGATTGCCTTCACTATGAAAAAATTGATCATGCTGTGTTCTTAAGACGTCAGCACATTTCAGTATGTATGTCATACTTTAATAAAAATGTTAATCTAAAGTAAAATATCATTATTTTTTATTATTTTACTATATTCCTGCAGATTCTTTAATAAGAGGAGATAAAAATAAATTTTGAAGAATCTGCTTAAAATCTTAGAAAACAAGCAAAAATTATTTCACAGCTATATATATGAATGAAAAAAACAACTGATTAATGCTTACAAACAATTAAGTTGTATCTAATTGATAACTTAAAGATTACACAAAATAATAGAATAAAACTGACCCATAGAAGAGTCTCTCTGCAATGTGGTAGGAAGTGTAATTGAAGACAGTCTGTAATCTGATGCTTAGGATGGAAGACGTTGTACCAAATCTATGCAGGAGTGAAGAGAAGAGTAGGACAGTGTTGTTGACAGACATGTGAGCCAGTCTTCTCCACCTTACTCCAAAATAGCATTATGAGTTTCTAAGACATCTGTCTCCTCATCTTTGTCATTTCAATCTATGCTATTTGGGAGTGACTGTATAATATGGGAGGTTGTTGTGTTTGTTGTTAGGTGTGTGAGTTGTTAGGTGAGTTGAGTATGACTCACAGTGACCCTACGAACAATGAACCTGAACCCTGCCCTGTCTCGTGCCATCCTCATCACTTCTGACACACTTGAGTCTATTATTGCGATCACTATGCCAATCCATCTCATGGGGGGGAGGTCTTCCTTTCTTTCATGGACCTGCCATCTTCCCAAGCATGGTGTCCCTTTCCAAGGAATAATCTGACCTAGCTACATGTACAAAGTATGAGAGATGAAGTTTCACCATCTTTGTTTCCAAGGAGCACTCTGGCAGGAGAAATAATAAAATTCCATTATTATCAACTCGTCAGATATCTTGCTGAAGTACAATAATTCTCTTTTTGGTATTTATTATTGATACTACAAATGATAACTTTTGATGTTGAGATATAATCTATATTGAAAGCTATAGTCCTTAATCTTTTGCAGCAAATGCTTTAAGTCTTCCTCACTTTCTGCAAGCCAGGTTTATTAAATGACAAACTTAAAAAATAGACATTTATTTTCTTAGAGTTTAAGAGACCAGCAGTCCAAATTTAGGGTACGAGTTCTCTTTCTTTTCGTTGTAGAGCAAAATACTTGTTTACTTCAGTGTCTCTAGGCCTGATATTTTTTAAAGTTCTACCTGTGGTTTGGCCTTCCTTGGTATCAAGGAGTTTCATGGTGAAGGAGTCCAGGTCAAAAAAGGCACTCTCCACCCTTGGTGACTGTTTCTTGGTGATACTAAGGGCTTATCATATCCCACTCCCTTTGTTTTCTGGGTTCACTTTCCTCTCCACTTATGTCAGAAGATATTATTGGTCATATCTTATGGAAATTCACTTTACATCTCATTAGAGTTGCAGCAAGATAAGGGAGTGTGGAATTCTACCCTTAATAAAATAACTGTTTGGTCTAGCAGATCATGGAGTATCATTACATATCTTTCACCTTGTATAATTATATAAATGTATTTTGAGGGGACACCTTTTAGTCCATAATCCCTACCATCTCTCTGTGAAATACTGAAGATATTTTTTCAAACTCCTTTTGATAGCTGTTTTTACCTCATTGTTTTTCAGGCTGTAGATGAGAGGATTCAGCAGGGGAGTGATCACGCTGTACTGCACAGAGAAGATCAACTCCAGTGGTGAATCAGAATTTGGTGTACTATAGCGTAAAACAGCTGAACCATAAAACAGGAGCACTGTGGTGATGTGGGAGAAGCAGGTGGAGAAAGCTTTTCTTCTACCTGTAGAAGAACTGATGCTCAGAATGGTGGAGACAATAAAAGTGTAGGAGAAAATTATTAGAACACAGGTTCCAAGTCCATGCAAGAGACTGGAGCAGAGCATAACAGTAAAGTTGATGGAGACGTCAGAGCAAGACAGAGGGAAGAGTGAGGGCAGCTCACAGCTGTAGTGGGGAATGCACTGATTACCACAGAAGTCCAAGTCCATAGCTAGAAGGATGTTAATAAATGCATCCAGAAACCCCAGGACCCAGGAGCCCCAAACTAGTCCCTTACAGAGCTGGTTACTCATTATCTGTCCATAGAGCAGAGGGTAGCAGATGGCAACATAGCGGTCATAGGCCATCACTGAAAGAAGGCAGGCTTCAGTGCCCCCAGAATCTGACAGAAAGAAGACTTGAGCCAGACAGTCCTTCACAGAGATGATTTTCTTCTGTGACAGGAGATTCTTCAGTAGGTTGGGCACTGTGGCAGAGGAGAAGCAAAAGTCCAAGAAAGACAGGTGGCTCAGGAAGAAATACATGGGTGTATGAAGGTGAGAATCTGTCCTGATGACCAAAAATATTACTAGGTTCCCCAAAAGAGTCATGAGGTATACTATCAAGAACAAAACAAAGAGGAGAGCCTGGGCATGAGGGTCAGCAGATAGTCCAAGAAGGATGAACTCGAAGATGGTACTGTGATTCCTCACATCCATTTAGAATACAAACTTAGAAAACAAAAACAGACTTGTAACCTCTGTTGACTATATCCAGTTATCAGAAGGGGGAAATCTTCATTCCAACTGGTGTAGATTTAATAAACTCCTTATTGATTCTGCTCTTTTAAAACATCTTATTGTACTTTGAGTTATGTCTCATTGATTATTTAGTGTTGGTTGTCCCCCCATCCACAGTGATATTCTACTTTACTCTTTCTTCCTGGGCCAAGTTTATCATAATATGTTCCTGTAGCTGGCATTCTATTTCTGAGATTGTTGAAGAAATTGATAACATTTTCCATTCTAGGCCATGAGTAATTTATTTCTTTTAACTGAAATTGTGATCAATAATATTGTTTACACTTTGTTGAGTCTCATAGACTTCCTCTAGGATGTCATAAAACTTGTCTTTTCTTCTCTGTTCTCTGTATTGTAATCACATTTAGAATCTTCCAGAGATGCATGCATGCTATTAATCATAGTCTTTTAGTGTGTTCACAAGTTCTTTTTCACATACATTGTTAATTTCCTTTCTGGAACTAAGATGTACCTGCAAGTATAAGAATGCATGTTTTTGTGTCTGTATGAGATGGCCTGTATTTGCATACTAAAGAATGATACTATAGGAACAAAAAGGGAGGTAGCTGAATCCATTTTGAAGACATTAAAATTGATTATCAGAAGTTATATAACATAACCAAATTCCCAATTTGAGCAATCAGAATTTGACTTCTCTACAGAGGACTCCAAGATTATAAGGTGCTGTCAAGACTTGCCAATGAATGTCTTCTAATTTTACAAGTGGACCTTGTTTACACATTACCCTCCAGACAGTCTTAACACTGATGAGTAATTTGTTCCTGAACCTGAAGAACATCCTTCTTCGTCAGCCTTTTCTCATGCATCTGCTCTGTCTGTAATACATTACCTTTCTATCTAAATTTTATCTATATTTTGACTCTCACCTTAAATATGTCTTTTCCTTCAGATCTTCCTTGATTGATTTCTTATCTGAACTTACTGTAGTATGCACAAACAGAAGTTTTTCTTTTTAAGTGCATAGTAAGTGCTAGGCAACTTTAATTTAGAAATTAAGAGCAGTTTTTAATGTAGCACCCAGAGCCTAATTCTCTTCATAGACACTTTCCTCATGTCTAGCTTGAATCATAATCTGAGTCTATGCCCTCATACTATACCTTTCAGTAAGCCTCGGAGGGTGACTTCCCATAACCCTCTGTCTAGTTTCTTTGACCTCTTAATCTCTCCTCTATTCTTCAGCTTTACCTTAATACCACAGGGTCTGACCTTGATGTTGCCCAGTGGACTCACAAGAACAAGTAAAATTTCTCTAAGCTACTCACTTTATCTATGTTGTCCTTCTTATTGGCTCCAATTCTATTGAACGTGCACAAACTTTCCAAACTATAGAAACAACTTAGATTCAGTTTACCGGTTAGTTCTCCTGAGAAGACAATAGCATAATTCAGCATAGCTGCCTCAAAAATTCAGCCATGAAGGAGAATATTCTACTAGAAAAGATTTCTTTTTACAAAGTTTTTCCTGTATCTGTATAACTCACATTTTATTGGAAGTAAGCATTTTTCTGGTATCAGTAGTCAAATAAATATGTAAATTGAGGCTAGTCTCTTAAAAATACATGAATGTTCCTAAAGTTAGAATTTTCTATGTGAATTAAGCAAATAGTTACCTCAATTCTCTCACATTTACTCATTGTTCACCTTGTGTCACTTACTCATACAAAAAGGGATCACAGGCCTCCAATTCACAAGGAAATTTCAATGATGACTAGAAGTAGTTGGAGAAGAGATGTCTAGGCTTCTTCCAGAGAGAAGAGGGATCGATGTAGACGCTACCTTAGGATGATTCTCTTCATGGGAATCTGGAATGTCAATATAAGAACCTTTCTTATAAGGGCCCTAATTTTATCTCTTTTTAACCTTGCTTTATAGATATGTCATCAAGATGTTTAATTTTGTGAGGTTAAGTGTCTTCCTACTCTGGAGGCTTACTGGTGAGGAGTTGCAAAATCACACAGTTCAAATCTACCATCTTCTTTATCAGAGAAAGATTGTTACTCTCCTCTGCTGTGAATTACAGCCTTTGAAAACTCACTGGAAGATCAGCGATGAGTCAGTTCTGACTCAATGTTGCATAATAACAACATAATGCTCCTTCACTGGAGATTTAGTCTATTATAATAGATATATACTTAAACATAAAGAAGCACTTCAAACATGTCACAATATTAACATCACCAGGATTACTAGATAATGATGATAGTAATGGCAATAAAGATGATATTGCTAAACTCCATCCCAAACATTTAATTATTATTAAGTTATTTATTTCCTCATAAAAATCCTAGGAGATAGTAATCAATTTTAACCCTATTTTCTTAAAATAATACAAAAAAATAGTTGAGGAATTGAGGCAAAAAGTGGTTAGCAAACATGGTCAAGGTCCAACAAACAACAAAGTGTAGGGTTATTATTTGATCTTAGGAGGTTTGAAATGTGTCTTATCATCTCCTTTCAAATAATAGAGGAGTCTGGGAGGTAGTCCTACAGAAATAAAGATATAAAATAAGGTATTAAAACTTTCTTTACAGTGCATCTAAATTCCAAAATCAATCTCCTACTTCCAAAGGGGCCCTTTAGAGTAGTGAGAGAAGATCTTCACCCTGAAACCCACAGTGTCCCTTTTTAGCAGGAAGTAGCTAAGAGAATACGCCATCCCCTTTTCCTTATGAATCAGGGTGAAGTCTCTCTCAGGGAGGAGTGATAGGAATAGCAAAGGACACACTGACAAAGGAGATTAATCGGAACTGGCTTTGACAAGCACTGTGGCAATTGGACAATTAAAACAGACTTTTGTGGGGTGGGGAAGAAGAATGAACTGGGGAGGAGGGTAGAGAAAACAGTGTAACAATGAATGAATGAAAACTCAAAATCTCTGTAAATGTTCACTAAAACTAACAAAATTTAATAATAATTAAAAACAAAACAAAAACAAAAAAAAGAAAAAAAACTTTCTCGGCCTCAAATGTATTTACTAAAAATGTTTGTTACTTATTCGTATTCCAGGAAAAATTTGTTACTGAGAAGGGGAAGAAAGATCCAGTGTTTCAACATAAGAATGCTATATATTATCAGTAATGAAGAAATTTTGATCTTTAAAGCAATGTAGAAACCCCGTAGGATCTAGTAGGAGCTTGGATTGAGGAGAAGTAGTGAAAGGATAAAGGTGTAGAATTTTAATATCACTGAGATGAAATTTTTGTTTAAATATTCCTGTTTTTTAACCCTTTCCTCATGTGTTTTAACATACATTAGTTTGACACATTTTGAAGTTGATGGGTTTTATTTACTATTTTCTTTTTTTATTGTGATTTTAATAAAAGTTTACAGAAAAGTTTGATTTTCATTCATTCATTGTTGCATCTTTTCCTCCCTACTCCCCCAGTTACTTTAATATATATATATATTCATTCATTTTTGCATAATTTCTTTCCTTCCCACCCCACATTCCCCCAGTATATTTGCTGTACACTTCTTATTCTGAACTGTTCCATTACAAATAATGCCTAATCATATTTTCCCTTTAAATAGTTCTTGCCATCATCTGTTCCAATGCAGGGTTCATTATTTATTCTCTCTTTTCTTAGTTTCCCCCTGTCCCCCATGTCAGTGCTGTTTTTTATAACAGAGGTGTTTTATGGTATTTGTCCTTTTATGACGGAGATATTTGCTGAGGGAAACTATCTCAGTCACATTTTGAAGTTTATGTGAGTTAGCAAAAGCGGAAAATTGAACTTCCTATGGCAAATATGGCTGAAAAAGATACTAGAAAAGGACCAGCATCCACTCTGCCATACGTTGTCTACTTTCCCCCTGACTGTTATATTTCCAGATGTTGTTACCTAGCCTTCTTTGGATTCCTAGGGCTGAACTAATGTAGACCTTGAACCCAGAATTAATAAAATCCCTATTTAAATGTCAACATGGAGACTAGAAAGATTTTCCAAGAAAACTTCTCAGAGTAATTGAGAATATTGACTCAAGTTTGTGAAAAATATGATAATCTACATAGGCATGGTTGTGTCATCTGCATAAAGCAGATTCTTGATGAATCTTCCTCCAATCCTCATGCCATGTTTCTCCTCATAGAGCCCAGCCTCCTGGGTAATCTGTTCTTCATATAGATTGAAAAAGTATGAAGATAGGACATATCCTTAGTGTACACCCTTCCCAATTTAGAACCATGCTGTGTTTCCTTGCTCTGTTCTGATAATTCCTGGTCCAAGTATAGGTTTCGTATAAGCACAATGAGATGCTCTGGGATTCCCATTCTTCTTAGAGTAGCCTTTGCATAGTGAATAAAACACATATAGACATTCCTCTGATATTCCCCACTTTCTACCAAGATCCATCTAACATTAGCTACAATATCTCTAGTACCATGAAAATGAGGAGCACCCAAAGTGCTGGCTGCAGAAGGTCAAGGACTGCAGCCTTCAATATGGATTGAAGCTCAATATCAAGAAAACAAAGATTCTCACCTCTGGGCCAATTGGTGATAGATGATGAAGAGATTGAGACTGTTAACAGCTTTAGTTTGCTTGGTCCCACAATCAACACTTTTGGTACCAGTAGCCAGGAAATGAAAAGACAAATTGCATTGGGAAAGTCTGCTGTCAGAGACCTCTCCAAAATACTGAAGAGCAACGACATCAGTCTGGAGACCAAGGTGTGCCTGATACAGGCCATGGTCTTTGCAATCACTTGCTTTGCATCAGAGAGTTGGACAATGACTAGAGATGATAGAAGGAGAATTGATGCCTTTGAGCTGTGGTGCTGGAGAAGATTATTGAATACACCATGGACTGCTAAGAGAACAAATAGGTTTGCTCTGGAGAGGGTGAAACCAGGCTGTCAAGGATTCTGAAGTTTCATCTGACATACTTTGGACATGCTACAATGAGGGACCAGTCCTTGGGGAGGGATGTCATACTTGGGAAGGTGGAGGGGCAGCACAGGAGAGGAAGACTCTCAATGAGATGGATTGATTCAGTGTCTGGGGTAGAAGGGGTAGGTGTGTTGGAGACAGTGAGGTTGGCACAGGATAGAATAGGATATAGGGCTGTTGTACATAAGGTCACTATGAGTTGTAGGTGATAACAACAGCATAGATATGGGGATTCAGGATCCAGCACACAGAAGGTCTATAAGGTAAAAAGATATGGAGTGAAGAGTCACAATTTGTAGAGCAAGACAAGGAAGATAATAAGGAGAGGGAAAGAGGTAGCCAGGATAATAAGAAGAAAAAGAGGCAAAGTTCACAGCCACCATGGAGTATATTACTTACTGAATGCCTGATTTTTATGGCTCGGATGTCTTCCTTCCACTAAAATTTTTTTCCTGGGACTAAGAAGTGCCTTCTTTCGTGAAGAGCAATGGTTACATGACCCAGTTACAAGATTACAGTAATGGCATGAAAACTGGCTCTCCCAGAGGTAAATACTTTTGACTGCCTCAGAAACCTGCTGGAGGCTTAGCTGTAAGTCAGTTCTGACTCAGTGGTTCACAACAATGAGAAGCCACATTTAAAGAGAGAAGTTTCAGAGCATGTTTTCTCTGAATTCTTTCCCACTAGCTAAATGGGGAAACTTTCAGGTCCTCGGTAAAATGTATGAGAAAGTTTTCTTTTTTAAATTTCAGTCTTACCCAGAGAATTATTCATTAAGTTAATGTTCTGATTCTAAATTTTGTTCTAGGAGTACCTATCAAGTGAATGATTCTTAGATATAGCCCTTCGTAGGGGCAGGCATACATAAAGCCTCAGTAATTGGCTGGCTAAGCTTGGCCAGACAGAGGAGCCAATGTAATTCATTCCCTGGAGTCACAGCCTGAAGCCCAATCCTAGAGTAATTACCAAAACAAGCTGATATTTGTAGGAGCCTCCAGGGTTTTCTATATAGCATCAGCTTTGAAAATTTTACTTTATTATGAGTTGAGTGAAAATTTAAAATTTCTATTCTTTTTCATTCAAACACAGATATTTTGATTCATAATAGACAATTACAAGTAATTAGTGAATTACAATATCTGATCAATCCTTTATAGCATATTGCCATTATCTTTACCAAACTTACTATGTGTGCTCTAATTATCATCCTTTGCAGGCAAGGGTGATGAGGTTTCACCTCACATACTTTAGGCATGTTTCTAGAAGGGACTATTCCTTGGAGAGGGATATGATGCTTGGAAAGGTGGAGGGAAGGAAGGAAAGACTTGTGACCAGGTGCATTGACATAGCAACTGCCACAAAGGGCTCTAGTGTGTCAGAAAGAGTGAAGACAGTACAGAATAGGACAAGGTTCAGATCTGTTGCTCATAGAGCTGCTATTAAGTCATCCTTGACTTGATAGCACCTAACAACAACAATAACAATAACTGTGCAAATATATGTGTATTTTTTATTTATTAAGACTTAGTCCTTTCTCATTCTCAGTAACCATTCAAAAATTATTTTATCTGCATATAAAACTTAGTTCTTTTAACAGTGATCTTATGCAACATTTGTCCTTCTATTACTGACTCATGTCATTGCATAATTTTCTCTATATTTATCCATTTATGCAATTTTCCACAAACTTTCATTTGTTCTTTAGAGCTGCATAGTGCTTCATTGTGAATATATAATTTTTAAACCAGTCATCCATTGATGAATGCCTGAGTAGTTTCCATCCTTTGGTGTTTCACTGAATATGAGTGCATATATATGGTGGAAGCTCTTATTTCTTTAGGATATGAACCTTATAGTGGATCAAATAATATTTTCATTTTAAAACTTTTAAGGAAGGACCAAACTGCTTCCCATAGTGGTTCCATCATTTTACACTCCCACTAGCAGTGTAAGAGAACTATAATTTCTCCACACAGTTGTCAGTGTTTGTTGTTTACTGTTCTATCATACTTTGCTATTGTTACTGGGATGAGATGATTTTTATTGTTATTTTGATTTTTATCTCCTTGAACTCTAATGATTTTGGTACTTCTTCATGTGTTTTATTACTATTTGTATACCTTCACTAGTTATAATTCTTTTCATATCCTCTTCCCATTTTGTAATTTGGTTGTCTTTTTCTTGTTGAAGTGCTGGAGTTTTCCATGGGCAGCTCTGGTGGCCCGGTGGTAAGGGATAACACTGTCAACCCAAAGTCACATGGTTAGAATCTATCAGCTACTTTTTTTCCCCCCCGATCAGCTACTTTTCAGGAAAAAAAGATGTGTAATCTTCTCTTCTGCAATTCAGCCTCAGAAAGCCCACTGAGGGTCAACTGCAAGTCACTTCTAACTCACACATAGTAATTCTAAAGATTGTCCTTGATGTCATTGGATGCTGTTGAGTACGATTCATAACTATCCTATGCACAATAGTTGTGAACTTGTCCTGCCCTATGTCATTCTTATCTCTGACAGACACACTTGAGCCCATTACTGCAGTCACTGTGTTAATCCATCTTTCTGAGGATCTTCCCCTTTTTCATTGACCCTCCACCCTTCGTAGCATGATATCCTTTTTCAAGGAATATCCTCTTCTAGCATCATGTCCAAAGTATGTGAGATGAAGAATCACCATCCGTGTCTTCAAGAAGAACTCTTGACTGTACTTTTCCCATGCTATACCTATTTGCTCTTTTGGCAGTCTATCAGATATGCAGTACCCTTCTCTAACACCACAACACAAAGACATCAATAATTCAGTCATCCTTATACGTTGTTCAGCTCTCAGATGCATGTAACAAGTGATTGAAAAGACTATGTCCTGAGTCAGGTCCACCCTAATCTTCAAACTGACATCATTGCTCCTCAGTAATCTCCTGATCTTTTGACTCTGGCAGTAAGAGTTTTCGTTGTGCATCTAAATAAATGAAATTGTTGACAATTTCAAGATTTTTTTTTCATCTATCATGGTGTTGTTTCTCAGTCCAGTGGTAAGAATTTTGGTCTTCTTGATATCAAGATACAATCTATATTGAAGGCTTGGTCTTTGAAATTCTGCAGCAAATGCTTCAAGTCCTCCTCACTTTCAGCAAGCAAGGTTGTGTTATGCAGGTTGTTGATGAGTCTTTCTCCAATCCTGATGCCACATTCTTCTTCATAGTGTCCAACTTTAAAAATGATTTGCTTAGCATACAGATGGAATAAAATTCCATAAATGTGGGCTCCTAAGTTTGTTCTTCACTTTTTCTGAACTTTGTAGTTTTAGGTCCTTTATGCCTAAGTTATTGATCCATCTTGAGTTAATTTTTTATATAGGTGGGATCTTGCTTCCATTTTCTTAAAATAGATGCCAGTTTTGCCAGCAGCTTTAATTAAAGCCTTGTCTTCTCTCCATTAAAAATTTAGTGGATTTCAATTTTTTCAATGATCAA
Organism: Elephantulus edwardii; assembly: GCF_000299155.1. Lineage (NCBI taxonomy): Eukaryota > Metazoa > Chordata > Mammalia > Macroscelidea > Macroscelididae > Elephantulus > Elephantulus edwardii. The sequence goes on from NW_006399815.1 coordinate 144,539, forward strand.
CTATTTATAGGTGAATGGATTTACTTCTGGGTTTTCGATTCTATTCCAGTGGTTTATGTATTCATCCATCACTCTACCAGCACAAAGTTGTTTTGATTACTGTAACTGTATAGCAGGTTTTGAGATTAGGAAATGTCAGGCTTCCATTTTGGTTTTCTTCTTCAGTAGCATTTTGTTTATCTGAATCTCTTTCCTTTCTGTGTAAAGTTGGTGATTACTTTTTCCATCTTCTCCGAAGAATAACAGAATGTTTATTAATATTGCATTGTATCTATGGATTGCTTTCAGAAACATCGTCATTTTTATAATATTAAGTCTCACATAACTCTCTATAGCATGGAATATTCTTCATTTTGCAGTTCTCTGGGTTTCTCATAGTAGTGTTTTAGAGTTTTCTTTATATAGGTCTTCTGTGTCACTGGATTTATTCATTAATATTTCCTCTTTAGAATTGCTATTGCAAGTCATATTATTTTACTTACTTCTGACTTTGCTTTGTTACTGTCAAGAAATCTGACTAATTGTTTAAGAAATTGAAAGAAAGAAATACTATTTGATCCAACGATTCCATTACTAGATGTATATCCTGGTGAAATAATAGCTGCAACACAAATAGGTACGTTTACACCTATGTTTATTGTAATATCACTCACAATAGCGAAGGGATGGGAACCACCCAAGTGTCCATCAATGGAAAATGGTAAAGGAAACAATGGTGTCTTAACACAATGCAGTACTATGAAACACTGAAAAACCATCTAAGAGTGAGTGGAACACTGTATAACATAGATGACTCTAGAAGACATTTTGTTGGATGGAAGTAGAGGAGAAATTCTTTTAAACATTTACTAGACAAATATGTGAATGAAATTAAGAAACAATGTATTTAACCATAAAGGAATTATTAAATGAATTAAACTGTATGTGCTTGATAAGACTTAACAGAAATAAAAAACAACCTTTTTGACAAGGAAAATTACTTATAGTAATTAACATAGTAAATAAAAATGGCTTATAAATTGTAATCACAGCAGTGTATACAAAATGTATATTAAAGTTACTTCCATTGTAAAATGGGACTGACATCATGGTTGAGGGAAGACAGAAAAGGAGGATAGGAATGATTTATATTGCATTGAAACAGATGAGGGAGAGATCTGTCTAAAAGGGATATATGAATGGGTATCCTTGTCATTACGGAAGTCCAGAGTGAAGACTGCATAGTGGAGTGAACCCGGGGGCGGGGGAGGAATTGCATAACAATGAAAGTGTTTTTCTTTTTCTTTCCTAGGAGAAGAGTGATTTAGAGGGAGGGGGTTGGCAGGGAGAATAGTACAACAATGAATGATTGAAAACCCAAAGTCTCTGTAAACTTTCATTAAAATTAAAAAATAAATTTTTTAAAAAAGATATTTCCAACTAAAATAGTGCAATGTTGTTGTTATGTGCCATATTACTGGTTTTCCATGGATAATAAAATAATTTTCTATAATTTTCATAATTTCTTATAATACAAACATTAGTACATTATTTAATTAATGAATGAGAAAGGATTGAAACTTTTAATGATTCCATCTTGTTTGGTTCCACAATCAACACCCTTAATAACAGCAGTCAAGAGATAAATTCTTTTATATTGATTTGCTTACAAAGTTCATATACATTTTGTTTCACACTATCTTTCATTTCTACTCTGTTTCATGTATCATTCTCATTCTTTATGTTTTATAAAATTAATCCTCATTGTACTATGCCCACTATTACTTTGTCTTTCCAGATTCTTACTGGATCTTTCCCATTTTCTTTACTCATCTTTCCCTCTAACCAGCAAATTGTACAACCCTCTAATTGTCCCCTTGCCAATCCTCACTCCTCTTCTCCCATCCTCCTCCCCCCTTGGATCCTCATACACGTTTTACTAGTTATCTTTCCATTTCTACAATAATGGTTTTGTGCAGTATTTGTTCTTATGAGACTGAATTAGTTCACTCAGATCAACATTCTACATTCCCTCTCAAGTTATGTATTAATTTAAAAAAAATCATTCAGGAGATGTCTTGCTTTGGGCAAGTCAGCTGTCAAGGACCTTTCCAAAATACTGAAGAGCAATGATGTCATTTTGAAGACTAAGGTGCACCTTGTTCAGGCCATGGTCTTTGCAATCACTTGTTACGTTGTGTTACTGGAAAATAGTACTGAATATCCTATGGGCTGCCAAAAGAATGAGAAGGTATGTCTTGGAGAGGGTGCAACCAAAGTGCCTTTGGAGGCAATGATGGTGAAGCTTCATCTCTCTCTCTCTCTCTTCTTTTCCCTTCTCCTCATTTCTTTACCTAGTTTCATAGAACCACATTTTGAGGATAGGTCTTCATGGTGACCAAGATCTCTCTCCTCCTCACTCCCCATCACTAGAGTCTCTGATGAGACTTTTGTACCCCATGATGAGATTAGCAGTTGAAGAACAAATATGATGTGAATAATCATGAGAAAAGTGCTTCCTGGGTTAATTTATTCTTTCTGATAAATCAGTCCTCCTCTTTATCAGAAGACCGTGAACATCTGCTTTCACAGCACTCACATCATTCGGGAGAATAATTCTTTGAAATTTATGTGGGGCTGTTGTTGTTGTTAGGTACTTTGGAGACAGTTTCGGCTCAAAGAGACATTGGATGGAGCCAGTCTCACTGACTTCAACACCCCTAACCCCATTACCTCAGCCATTGTGTCAATCCATATCATATGGAGTCTTTCTCTCCTGTGAAGTCACTCCATCCTTCCAAGAATGATGTCCTTCTCCAAAGATTGATCCCTCCTGGCCATGTGCCCAAAGTATATGAGACAGAGGTTCAAAATCCTTGCCTCCAAAGAAAAATTTGGTTTTGCCTGTTTTTTTTAAAAATAGACCGCCTTTTTCTCTTGGTGGTCTATGGTATGTTCAATACTCTTCTCCAGTACCACAACTCAAAGGTACAGAATCTTTTATGTCATCCTTAGTCATTGTCCAGCTATCTGATGCATACCAAGTGCTTTTGAAGACCAGGGCTATATCTGGTGCACCTTAGTCCCTAGACTGACATCATTACTCTTTAACACTTTAGAAAGGTCTTTGACAGGAGACTTCTTCAATGCAATTCATCGTTAGATTTACTGACTGGTTGAGCTAAGAGTATTGATTGTGGAAATAAGTAAGCTAAAATTGTGAACAACTTCAAACTCTTCTCCATCTATCATGGTCCAATTGGTCCAGTGGTGAAAATCTTTGTCTTGATGTTGAGCTTCAATCCATATTGAAGACTACAGTTCTTGACCTTCTGCAACAAGCACTTCAGGTTCTCCTCATTTTCAGTAAGTTAGGTTGTTTCATCTTCATATTGCAAGTTGTTGATGAGTCTTCCTCTAATCTTGATGTCACATTCCTCCTCATAAAGCATAGCCTCTCAAATGATCTATTTTACATACTTATTGAAAAGGTATGGAGATAGCCATCCCTGATACAATCCTTTCCTGATTTTGAACCATGCAGTGTTTCCTTGCTCCGTTGAGTACTGCGTCCTAGTCCAAGTATAGCTTTCAGAAGACTGTAATCAAGTGTTCTGGGATTCCCATTCTTTAGAAGCAACTAAAAATCTTTACTGAATAATGATAGCAGTAATCAATGTAATGAGGAAATTGCTTGTGGGATAGGCTAAGGTTGACTTTCATGCTTTTTATTGTTATTTCTAGAAAATAGCCTTAATAAATGGCATTGATGCATCAGAGCACTATCAGCAATTTCATCCTTCTTGGACTGTTGGCTGACCACAGTGTCCGTACTCTATTGTTCATTCTCTTCCTACTTATTTCCTGATGGTAGCTGACTTCCACCTTCATATCACAAAGTACTTTTCCCTAAATCATCTCTCTTTCTTGAATCTTTGCTTATCTTCAAGCTGCTGGAGAATCTCCTTCCTGAGAATAAAACCATTGCAGTAAAAGACTGCCTAGTGCAAGACTCCTTTGTGTTTATCCCTATAAGGACTGAAGCCTTTCCACTCTTGGTGATGGCCCATGATCATTATGCTGCTACCTGTTATGCTCTATTCTATTGATAGATCATGAATAAACAACTATATATGCAGATTGGGTGGAAGTCCTAGGAACTGGGATTTCTGGAAGCATTCATCAATAACCTCCTTGTCATGAACCTGGTCTTCTGTGAGGCCCAAGTGATCCATCACTCCAGCTGTGGGATGTCCTCAATTTTCCATCGTTCCTGCTTTGGTGTCTTGAGGAACATCATTGTCTTGTTCTCTTCTACTCTCCTACATAGACTCAGAACTTTCTTCTCGATTGCCTTATCCTGTTTTCACATTATCTCTACCATCCTTAGTATCAGTTCAACTTCAGGAAGATGCAGGATTTTCTCTACTTGTTGCATCCATCTCACTGCAGTGATACTTTACTACGGTTCAGGCATCCTGTGCTATCTAATGCCAAACTTGAGTTCCCTCCTCAAACTTACTCTCGATTCAGAGTGGTGTAATCACTACTATGTAGAATAGAATCCATTCTATTCTATAGAATAAAGATCAAAGAGGTGAAGTCAGATATAAGGCTAACTTTGTAAAAGTATTTGCACTATATGAGAAGCTGAAATAAAGGCAAGAGCATGGTTAAGAACTTGGATGTTGTTGTTGTTGTTGTGTGCCACTGAGTCGAGTACCACTCATAGTGACCCTATGAAACCAGTCTGTCCTGTGCCATCCTCACACTTTCTGACACACGAGTCCATTGCAGCAGTCATCTTGTCAATCTACCTGGTTGAGAGTCTTCTTCTCTTTCATGGACCCTCCACCGTTCCCAACATCACGTCCTTCTTCAAAGAATAACACCTCCTAGCAACATGTCCACAGTATGTTAGGCAAAGCCTCATCATTCTTGCTTCCAAAGAGTACTCAAACTGCACCCTCTCCAAGACATATCTATTCGTTTTCTTGGCCATCCAGGGAATGGTCAGTGTTCTTCTCCAACACCGCAGCTCAAAGGCATCAATTCCTTTTCTGTCAACCTTATTCATTGTCCATATCTCGAATGCATAGCTAATAGGAAATAGTAATAGGAAAGATCATGGCTTGAATCAGATGCACCTTAGCCCTCAAACTGACATCACTACTCCTCAGTAATTTGGAAAGGTCCCTAATTGCAGATTTTCCCATCACAATGTTTCTCCTTATTTCCTGATTGCTTGTACAAAGGTGTTAATTGTAGATCCAAGCAAGATGAAGCTGTTGACAGTTTCAATCTCCTCTCCATCTATCATGACACTGCCTATTGGATCAATGGTAAGAGTCTTTGTTTTATTGATGTTGAGACACAATCCACACTTGATCTTCTGCAAGAAGTGCTTCAAATCTTCCTTACTTTCAATTCTTTTTGAAGAATTGGGATAAATTACATAAAGTAGGACATTGGGTGAATTTAAAGTTTAAAGACATACTCCCACAATATTTAATGCTACAAGCTAAATGAGAAGTACATTAAAGATTACATGAAGTTATTAAAGGGAGAAAGTTTCACTGTGCAGTCTAATTATTTAAGTTTTTAAATCTATATAGTTTTTTAATCTAGTACATTTTGTTATGAACGTTCTCATTCCTTTTTCTCTCATTGGAAAATATTTGTCTTAAGCTTTGCATTTTCTAAAATCATTAGTGCCTTGCTAATGTTATTATTTTTAACTAACTTTGGAAAATGTAGTAAAAAGCCATAAGGGTGTTGGTTGAATGCATGGCTAATTGCCCTAAGGAGCAACTGCCCTGAGTTAGAAAAAACTGTAAGGTGATGAATTACTCTACTAAGCTTATTTTCAAATACCACGAAATTCAGACTTTCTGAAGCCATCAAGGCTGGATAAACCCTTGAAACGATTACAATGAGATGATCTTTAAACTTTAGCTATTTTGACCAAATATATTCCAAGATGTTTTCTTTAACAACCCTTCACAAGTCCAAAAAAAAAGTTTAGATTGTTAAGGAATTAAGTAATGTGAGCCTTGAACATTGTGATTTGTATTTTTTTATTAGTATTTGAGTGACATTTTACATAATACATTAATGTTCATTCAATCATTTACATGCATTTTGTTCAATGACATTAATCTCAATATTCACAATGTAATTTAACCTTTCCTACTTCCTCTCTACAATTCTGATTTTCATTAATCCTTCTGTACTTCTTGATATATTCCTGTTCTTTAATGATATTGTGCTGACTATTCTCTTATTAAACAGTTCTTTGCCCATTCCAATTTTTATATTTGCCTGTGATCTATTATTAATTTTTACTCCCTCCCATCTCCCTCTTTTTCCTTGCATGGTAACAACCAGAATGATTATATCTGTGTATAAACTTTTACTTAGCTTTTCATAATGTTTTTGTTGTTGCTGTCAGGTGCTGTTGAGTTGACTACAACTCACAATTAACTATGAACAACAGATCTAAACCTGTCTTATCCTGTGACATCCTCATCAACTGTGAATTATTTGAGCCCATATGGCTGAGAATCTTCTTTGCCTTTGCAACCCTCCATCTTTCGAAGTATGATATCTGTTTCTAATGAATAGCTCTTCCTAACAACATGTTCAAACTATGTGAAACGTAGCTTTGTCATCTTTGATACCAAGGAGCAGGCTCTCTGTACTTTCTCCAGGATATATCTGTTTGTTCTTGCAGCAGTCTATAGGCTATTCAGTATTCTTTTCTAACACCACAGCTCAAAGACATCATTTTTCCCCTGTCATCCTTATTCACTGTCCAGCTTATATTATGTAATATATTTATTAATTTTTAATCTATTAAATAATTGAAAAGACCATGATATTAATCAGGCACACCTTAGTCTTCAAACTGAGATCATTACTCCTCAATAAATTAGGCCCCTGACTGCAGACCAATGCAATATGTCTCCTGATTTCCTAACATCCGGTACCAAGAGTGTTGATTGTAGAGCCAAGAAAGATGGAATCATTGACAACTTCAATCTTTTCTCTTTCTATTACGATGTTGTTTATCAGTCCAGTTGTGAGGAGTTTTGTTTTCTTGATGTTGGGATGTTAATATATAGTGGAAACTGTAATCTTTGGTCTTCTGCAGCAAGCACCTCAAGTCCTGCTCACTTTGAGAACATAAAGTTGTGCTATCTACAAAATGTAGGTTGTTGAGGAATGTTCCTCTGATCTTAATACTACATTCTTCTTCATAGATACCAGTCTGTAGGATAATTTGCTCAGCATACAGATTGAGTAAGTATAGGGAAAACATAGAATCCTGATGCATACCCTTCAAAATTTTAAACCATGTGGTATTTCCTTATTGTGTACAGACAATTGCTTCTTGGTCTACGTATAGACTTTACATGAACACAATTAATTGTTCTAGGATTCTCCTTCTTCCCAAAGTTAGCCATAATTTTTTATGATCCACACAGTCAAATGCCTTTGCATAATCAATAAATCACAAATTGGCTGTACAGTGTCATTTCTATGGCTATGGTCTGCTTAAAACTAAACTGGGAAATGATTATAACCAGGTCAACTATATTAAAAGTGGATTTATTCCCAGGCCTTAGTTCCAAGATTAAGCTCCAGGTAGCAATAGATATTTGGAATAATTAATGCCTGTCACTTTTCTTCCTGCAACTATAACCAGAATTCATTACCTCATGCCCATGAATTGATTATTACTTTTCTCCTCCAAAGACTCGGGACTTTTGCATTTAGACAAACTTGACCAAATGGCTGGAAGAGATCTATATGCGTCTGATACAGGCCATGGTCTTCGCAATCACTTGTTATGCATCAGAGAGTTGGACAATGACCAAGGAAGATAGAAGGAGAATTGATGCCTTTGAGCTGTGGTGCTGGAGAAGAGTATTGAGAATACCATGGACTGCTAGGAAAA